>NW_015415635.1:0-1663 GCF_001527695.2 Protobothrops mucrosquamatus | reverse complement strand
GAACCTTTTAGAGACCGAGTGCCCAAACTGCAACCCAAAACCCACTTATGCATCGTCGAGTGCCGGGTGGGTGTGGCCCATTGGCTGGGTGTGGCCCATTGGCTGGGTGTGGCCCATTGGGTGGGCATGGCCCATTGGCTGGGCGTGGCTGCAGTGGTAACGGCCGACTGGGTGGGACTAAAAAGTTCAATCAATCAATTCCAACTTTGCCAGATCTCTTTTTTTCCCCGCGAGAAGGTGAAATTGACTGATTGAACCTTTTTTTTTTTTTTTTTTGCACACGGTGGCGGAGGCCTAAAGCGAAAAGTTTTTATAAAACCCGCTGAAGGCCTAGGACTGGGGCAATGGCGCACGTGCCCACAGAGAGGGCTTTGAGTGCCGCTTCTGGCACCCGTGCCATAGGTTCGCCACCACTGCACTAGACCAATCTGCCTCTTATCTTAAAAAGCATAATATGAAGTCTAACAATAGCTCTGAGGGCCAGCAGAAATTCAATTTCCGTGGCCCCAAATCAGTGTTGCTGTCCTTTTCCTCCAATATATTATTTCTTATTCTTTTTCTTGGCTTTGGATCAATCCTAAAGGGAACAGCACAAGGGATTTGTATCTCTGTTTGTTCTACCTATTTCTCTTTCCTGGGTTACAAACAAACAAATTATAAGCTTTCCAGATAGGGACAGGTTTTTGCCTGTCAGCTCTTGTAGCCAAACCGAAAGGTCAAGATTTATGTACTTCTCGGATGCGTAAAAGTTAATTGAATCAACCTACCAAGATATGATTTTGATTCTGTTTTTTTGCAGCGGTTGATAGGAATATGTCCAGATCTCCGGTGAAATCTGTAGAAATAAGTTATCAGCAGTGATAAAGAAATTAATTCCTTTTGAGATATGATCGGGACAATAGTTACATAGCTTGCTTTTTTTGCTACCTAGATAGACAGACAGCTTGGAAAGAAGAAGAAACTGTATGTAGCTCAAGGCTGAATTGTGGAGTCCTTGGTGCTGTCTGAGCTTGGTTGTTCGCTTCCAGACATTTCATTATTCAACTAACTAACATCATCACTGCTAGTGAATGTGGGGTTTGCTCCCTGTTTATATATAGTAGCTTGCCCTACCAGTGTTTCTCCTTTCTAGTTCTTTGATTATGGCATTGTTTTCTGCGTGCTTGTTTGTTTGTCTGGTGTTAATCCTTGCTTATCTGGGTGTTGGCTGCTGGACAGAATGTGTTCTGGTCTTTTAACATTTTTTTCTTAGCTTTTTTGTTGTCTCTTTTGAGTGGTATGCAAATGTGGCTTATCTTTATGTGTTGATGGCTGGTTTTTCTGAGTGCCAAACTTCCAGGAGTTCCTTAGCATTTTTGGATTTAGTTTGGTCTAAGATGCTCATAGTGTCCAGTTTAAACCATGGTTGACTCCATCCATATGTTGTGAAATTGAGGAGTATTAGTGGGTGTTTGTGGAGGGGCTCTGCAGGTCTTCTGCCTATCTATCCTACATGTTTTGGAGAGCTGTAGTTGCTTTGAGTGAGGAAGGAAGGAAGGAAGGAAGGAAAGAAGGAAAGAAGGAAAGAAGGAAGGAAAGAAGGAAGGAAGGAAGGAAGGAAGGAAAGAAGGGAGGGAGGGAGGGGAGGGGAGGGGAGGGAAGGGAAGGGAAGGGAAGGGAAGGG
>NW_015415634.1:0-1663 GCF_001527695.2 Protobothrops mucrosquamatus | reverse complement strand
TCTGGTTTCCAATTAGAGCAGAAGGGTAATCATGGAAGTGGACATGCCAGGTATTCCTCCCTTAACGAGCAGTCATTTTGTGACTATTTGACATTATGAAGGCCATAGAATTATTACTTTAGGGCTCATAAACTACCCCAGGCTGTTGTAAATGGTTGTACCATCCCCATTCTGATCACATGACTGCATGTCAGGTGAGACAGCTTTACGACTTTTTTGCAAAAAAAATGAATGGGTTTGCTTAATGAGTGCAACATCCACTTAAGACCTCACTGTGAAAAAAAGTCATAAAATTAGTTCTGTGTGCCTTGACTTATGACTGCAATGATTTATGACCATAATTCTGGTCTCTCGCTTCAGATATTAGAAAATGAAAAAAAAAGGAGAGGACAACTCATGCTGTTGAGTACTTAAATAACTGGATTTTAATGGTGCAATTCTGGGCTGTTTTCAGGATGCCTTTAACAGCAGAAAGGCAAGTTCTTTGCATCCCAAAGGGATCCAATTTTCATTCCTGTTTTTATTTTATTTTTTAAAAAAACACAATAAAAGATTGCTGTTTTGCTGCCAAATATTAGATTTTGACCTCATCAACACACAGTTTGCTCACTTATAGACTAGGACAATTACTTGCAGGGAAAGATGGAATTAAGTGGAGAAATAGGTTTCCAAAACATAGGTGGCTAAAGAAAATAATAAATTACAATAATGGGTACAGTGAAATAGATCATCCATGAATGCATGCAATCTCAAAATGAATGATTTCATTATGAAGAAGAAAGCCCAATTAAGCTGGTGCAAAAATAATAAAAAGAATGAGTAGTCTACAATTTAGCTGCCTTTCTCCTCCTTTAAAATTTATCTAGCCTAGACTTCCTATACCAGGAAGGAGAGAATAGAGAAGTCTTTTTCCATTCTGGAACAGACATTAGTCTGAAGTAAACTTAGTCATGGAATATCCATTTTAAAAAAAAAAGTTAACAATTTCATTTCAGAAACTCTTCAGTAGTTTCACTACAACCCAAATTATACTCAGTCAAAGCTATTAGATAATAAAATTATAAAAATGCAGATAATTAATTGAGTGCAAATGATGCTTTAATATATTTTCACTTAAGCATTTGCATATTTAGTTTTTCTAATGTTGTTTTTCCCTTTATCTCCCCCTCCCTTCTGTAAATAAACATGAAAAAAGGTTTTTCCATGTGCCTTTTTTCCCCAAACCAAATTGTCTCTTTAAAATGGAATTAAACTTTGCCATCATAGTTTTTACACCTGGTTAATGGTTTCTTGATAATCAGGGCATGAATACATATGCTAAACATCTCAAATATCTCAAAGAGGATAAGAAGATACTATTAAAACATAAGATATTTTTAGTGGGTTCTGCCATCGAAGAGCTAATTTAACTTAACACAGGGCTTTTTTTGTCATAGAACACCCAGAACGGAGTTCCGGCACCTTTTTTGGATGGAACCTTGTAGGGTAGGCAAGGCGGGTTGTATAACATGTGTGAGTTCCGGCACCTTTTTTTTTTTTTTTTTTACAAAAAAAGCACTGAACTTACATATGTGATCTAAAACAATGAAGATGCAATGTACACGTTGAACAGAATTATAGTGGTTTGCATGCAACAGCTATCTTTATAAATATGATCTGACTC
>NW_015415633.1:0-1663 GCF_001527695.2 Protobothrops mucrosquamatus | reverse complement strand
ATTTTAGATTGGATTTTAATTTGATTTTATATTGGGTGTTCACAAAATTTTAAATGAAACGGCAAAATTAATATTTCTTTTAATTGTATTTTAAAATGGTGTTTGTAAGGTCTTTATCTGTTTTTAGCTTGCTGTAAGCCGCCCTGGGTCCGCCAGGAGAAGGGCGGGGTATAAATCTAATAAAATCTAAATCTAAAATAACATATAAATACATCAATTTTTGACTCGCTGGCCACTTCTATAACAAATTTGTTTCAAGGTATTCTGGGATATGATTGACAGAGCGGAACCCGTGTCCAGATCCATCATTAAGGGGACCCCCTGCAATTTGACATCAATTTGTAGCTTTTTCTTAAGTGGCTTGTGGGCCTGTTTTCAAGATGCTCCTACGGGATGCACAGTACCCCACCCTGTTCTGGCTGAGGACCTTGATACCTTTCCAAGGCAATTCTTCCAAAGACCAATCTTTCTGGTGACACAAACAGATGGTGGCTATGTGGCCTTGCCTGCCATATGCCCGGCAAATGGCGGAGCAGAAATGGCAATCGGAGTGCTTGTGGCGTCCTCCACATCCGAAACACCAAAGGAATAGAGTTGCCTTGTCCTTTCATCTTGAGGCCTTTTCTCTGCTGGCTGCTGCAATCGGTCAACCTCCATCTCTGAATCCTATTCGGATACCTCTCGAGCGACCTCTTGATGGACTGCACTAGAAGTTGGAGGGTTTTGGCGAGCCGCAAGGCCTTCACAGCTCTGTCCACTGCTTTGTCGGCCAAAATCTCCCTCAGGGCAGCCTGGAAGGAAATGTCTTCTCTCGCAAATATCTTTTGCTATAGCTCACGACTTCTCAGCCCACAAACTAGATGATCACAAAGTCTTTCCTCCAGGTCCTTAAATTCGCATGGCCTCACTGCTTGTCACAACGCAGCAATAAAGTCCGCAGCAGACTCTCCAGGACACTGGTCCCTCTGCTCGAATGTGTGATGCCATGCAATCACTGAAAGCTTTGGTTCGAAATGTTCACGTAGCATTTTCTTCAGCTCAGAATAAGTGAAGGATTCAAGTGGTCCTGGGGCGACCAGATTTTCAGCAATATCAAATGTCTCTCGCCCACAGACACAGAGTAACGTTGCGGCCTTGAGACCATCCTCCCGAACTTGGTTTACCCGAAAATAGTTCTCTACCCGGGCCACGTACAAACTCCAACACTCAGGATGTGCTGTGTCGAATTCTGACAGACGGCCTAGCTTGGACATCGTTGCTCCTCGGCGGCCTCGTCAACGCCTCATGCTGCTTTGCTTGAGAAGGGGTTTCTGGACGAATCTTGCTGAGCTCTCCTCCAGCGTTTTCATACTGGCAGGCAGAGTCACGCTCTTTGGAACGCCGAACTTCCCAGCGCTTCAGGCCTTCCGTGGTGAGTCAGCCTATCTTCTTTCATTGTTTTCTTTCAGCACAATCCCACCTTCATCACCAATGTTCTGTTCTGTGCGTTGGTAAGGCATTGAGACGAGGCAGACGAACAACAGATGCTTCTTTATTGAATCTCCAACAGAACCAAAACAAAATGGCACGGATTCCTTTATATACCCCTTTGCAGGGACAGTGTCAGCCAATCAATGCAACGGATTCTCCCGCCTTGCACGTGCACAATAGGCTGGAGACAGCC
>NW_015415632.1:0-1663 GCF_001527695.2 Protobothrops mucrosquamatus | reverse complement strand
CTCTTGTAGCTAACAAAGTGAGAAAGAGCCTGTGGCCTAGTGGCTAACATCTCTGCTTAACATGCAGACAGCCCAGGTTCGAATCTCAGAAGGGTATGTCTGGCTGATGAAAACCAAATAAGGTTTGAAATAGCTATCCCAGTTCTCCCTTAATTCTTTGTTAGCAATTCAAATTTTGGAACATACATATATATATATATATATATATATATATATATATATATATATATATATATATATATATATATATATCCTTTAAAATTCTAAAAATTGGAGGATGACCATGAAGATTGAGAGTGAGGAGAGACAACAGGGAGGTGGGCACGAAAGGGGGGGCACCCCCACACCCTCAACGCCCCACCGCTGGATGAAGGGGGGGGAGGGGGAGGTGATTGACATCGTAGCATGAGCGGAGGAAAGATTGAACTGGAGAGGTGTGGCTGGAAAGGGAGCAGTGAGGAAAGAATGGGAAGTGGGTTGGGGAAACGACGGAGGACCTGTTACGGAGATCGAGAGTGGGGGGAGGCAACAGAAAGAGGGACGTGCAGGAGGGAACATCCCCAAACCCCCAACAGCCTTGCGCCTGAGAAAGAGTGGGGAGGAAGAGACCAGCACTCTCTCGCGCCTGAGAAAGGGTGGGGAGGAAGAGACCAGCACTCACATGCACACGGAGGAAAGATCGAACGGGGGAACGGAGATTAGAAAGGGCGAGGAGAGGAGGGCAGGACCAGGGAGCTGTGAGGGAGAGAATACCTTCGCACCCCCAATGGTCCCCCACCAGAGGAAAGAGGGGGAGGAGGAAACCGACACCCATACGTGCATGGAGGAAAGATCTAACCGGAGAGCTGAGGCTAGAAAGGGAGAGGAGAGGAGGGAATGGGAAAGATCGTGGAAAGGTGATATGGAGATCGAGAATGGGGGGAACGCACGGCAGGAAGATAACCATGTAGGAGGGAATATCCCCACGCTAGAGGAACAACAGGAGAGGGCTAATGAAAAGGGGAGGAGTGGACATGAAGAGAAAGACACCACAGATGGGGTGATGACAAAAACGAATGCGGGAGCGCTGCCTGTGCCCCCCACGACCTGTCACCGAGGAGGGGCGGGGAGAAGGTTGATGGCCACACACACGCTCATGGGAGAAGGGCTAGGTGAGGGTGTAGGAGGGTGGAAGAAGGAAGAGAGGAGGGAGTCTGAGGATGAGAAGGAGGGAGCGATGAGAGTGGTGGGAGTACGAGTGACAAATGAGTTAGATAATACCATGGGGAAGAAGGAAGAGAGGAAGAAGGTGAGATTGCAGGTAACTGGAAAGAGGAAAGGAGGTAGTAAACAACAAAACGATGCCCTGTATGGAGGGGTGCCTCCTCCCCCCTCCCCTGACGAACAAATAAGGCAAGAAAAGAAAAGGGGTGGGAAAGAGAAAGTTAGGAGCGTAGCAGTATGCGGAAGAACAGCTAAGAATTCAACGCAAGAGGACTATCGGGGCCCGGTCACGAGATCTAGGAGCCGGGTGCAAAAGGCACCGCTCCTATAAAAACAGCTACCCCACTGATGGCTAGCCACCCTGACGAAGCCGGCAGGAGGCCGGCGAAAGCTAGGTGTTTTAATGTTTTAATAGTAATAAACTTTTGTAATTTTTTAACCTCCTGGTGGTCTCACTGTT
>NW_015415631.1:0-1663 GCF_001527695.2 Protobothrops mucrosquamatus | reverse complement strand
GTATAAACAGCTTCTCTGGCTGCTGGTCCATTTCTGAATGCATTCCCAAGTGTAAATGCTTACTAGTTGAGATGCACAGTCTTTCAATTTAAATTTTAAAAAGGTGTTTGGACTGCACTGGCATGTGAACGAATACCATTTGTCCATAACTAACTGTCTGTCTGTCTGTCTGTCTGTCTGTCTGTCTGTCTGTCTGTCTGTCTATCTATCTATCTATCTATCTATCTATCTATCTATGCTACTTGTATTACCTAGAGGTGAATCTAGATGGCTAACAATCAATAAAAACAAAATAACATTAAAAACATGAAAACAATATTAACATTAAAATTGATGATAAAATTGATGAAGATGGGAAGAAATCGAACAAGATACACACTGGGAAGAGGTGCAATCTTTAATGCAACTTCAATTCAGTGATCCAGTTTAATAACAATTAGATTGAATCAAACGTTCAAACTGAATCTTAGTCAAATAGATATATTCAATGGAGTGTCTTCAAATCAATGCATCGATATAATAGATTGTTGGATACATGCATACACTCAATCACTCGAAATAAATCTGTGACTCAGCTATTTGAATTGGTTGTTAGTGATTTGCACAATCCTAGCACTTAAATTTAAAGCCCTCCATAATTTTGGAATGACATACTTGAGGGAATATCATCTTCCACATCAACCTACATGTGCATTAGCAAATTCCTCTTCTTTCTTTTTCTTTCTTTCTTTCTTTCTTTCTTTCTCTCTCTCTCTCTCTCTCTCTCTCTCTCTCTCTCTCTCTCTCTTTCTTTCTTTCTTTCTTTCTTATATTTCATACTTCTTAGCCACCCATCTCCTTCTTCTAAATGGATAACAGAGGGCCTTTTCAATCCACCCTTAATTTCTGGAAATCCCCATTCCCTTTTTACCTAGCGTTATCTTTTGGATGTCTAGTGGCTTTAGGCTTTATGAACATTTTAAATGTTAAATGTTTCATGTTCTCCTTGTAAATTATTTTCTACGGCTTCTTATTGTTATAGATATCATAAAATCAGTGCTATGGAGAATAACATAGAATTCAGTGCTATGGAGATCTGTGCAATGAGTTATTATGCAATCAAAAATGTTAACTTACTATGATTGAGACGCCTGTTAAAATTAATCATAAGGTGATAAGTGAGATATGTGTGTAAATCAAAGGTATTGTTCTTTTTATATTTCATACTTCTTAGCCGCCCATCTCCTTCTTCTAAGTGGATAACAGAGGGCTATCAGTGGAAATGGAGGGAGCGATGTAGGCTATCAAGTCTAATTCTGCTGATTAAAGTCTAATCTATGTTTGAATGCATTCAGTTTCACTTGAAGACCCTCCTGAAGCACAAGGGTTTTTTTAAGAAACTGTTCCAAGTATTGATGGAGCTATGGCTACTTCATCGTTTTAAGGACTAAATCCAGAGGAATGGATTATCAAATAATTTGTGCAGCTTATATGGAAATTCACCCATACATTGTAATCTTTATTGTTATGATTTGTAAAATTAACATACTTTACATATATTCTCTTTTCAATTCAACCAACTACAGCTGTTCCATTATATTTTCCAATTTTCTTTTGGATACGTATTTCTTTTCAATAAGAAAATGAAAATAATCCTGTCACAATTTTTTTTTTCTTATTGGAT
>NW_015415630.1:0-1663 GCF_001527695.2 Protobothrops mucrosquamatus | reverse complement strand
GGGTGGGGGCACCCACAGAGAAGGCCCTCCCCCTGGGGGTCGCCAGCCGACATTGCTTGGCCGACGGCACCCTGAGGAGGCCCGCTCTGTGGGAGCGTACCGGTCTGTGGGAGGGAATCTGTGGCAGAAGGCGGTCTCGGAGATATCCAGGTCCGATGCCATGGAGCGCTTTAAAGGTGGTAACTAACACCTTAAAGCGCACCCGGAAGGCCACTGGCAACCAGTGCAGCTCGCGCAGCAGCGGCGTTACATGGGAGCGACGCGTCGCTCCCAACACCGCCCGCGCGGCCGCATTCTGGACCAGTTGAAGCCTCCGGGTGCTCCTCAAAGGGAGTCCCATGTAGAGAGCCCCATCGTTAAATGGGGAGAGAAGCGGGCAGACGCAAACGGGTCCCTGGGCAACATCGCCTCAGTTCAACAGACAAGACGCGGTTCAAACCATCCGGTCAAAAGTCAGCTTCCCACCCGGTGCTGAGCTGGGAAGAGTTCGGCTGCTTTTCGTAGCTGAGTCTAGCATCTTGGGGGAACCTTCTCTCTCTCCCCCCCCCAATTTAAACTTCTTGTTGAGAAAGGGGTACAAGGCCAACCCCCCAAAAAGACAAGACCATTTGCAGTTAGGACCGTTCTCTGCATCTTCCTGTTTGCTGCATAAGGGTCCAGCTGTTATTTGAGCCCCGTTAGGATGTCCTGCAAAGGTTCCAAGGAAGGGAGGGAGGGAGGGAGGGAGGAAGCAAGGAAGGGAAAGGGAAGGAAGGATATGAGAGAGAAGGAAGGAAACTCAGAAAAAGAAGAAAAGAAAAATTGGAGGGAGGGAGAAAGAGAAGGAAGCAAGGAAGGAAAAGAAGGAAGGAAGGATATGAAAAAGAGAAGGAAGGAAACTAAGAAAAAGAGGAAAGAAAAGGAAAATTGGAGGGAGGAAGGAAGGAGGGAAGGAAAGAAAATTGGAGGGAGATAAGAATGTAAATGGAAGGAAGGAAAGAAAAAATGGAGGGAAGGAAGGAAAAAAGCAAGGGGAAAAGGGAAGGAAGGAAAGAATGGAAGGAAGGAAAGGAAGGAAGAAAGAAAAATTGGAAGGAGATAATGTAAATGGAAGGAAGGAAAGAAAAAATGGAGGGAAGGAAGGAAAAAAGCAAGGGAAAAAGGGAAGGAAGGAAAGAATGGAAGGAAGGAAGGAAGGAAAGAGAAAATTGGAAGGAGATAAGAATATAAATGGAAGGAAGGAAAGAAAAATGGAGAGAATGAAGGAAAAAATCAAGGGAAAAGCGGAAGGAAGGAAGGAAGAAAAATTGGAAGGAGATAAGAATGTAAATGGAAGGAAGGAAAGAAAAAATGGAGGGAAGGAAGGAAAAAAGCAAGGGAAAAAGGGAAGGAAGGAAAGAATGGAAGGAAGGAAGGAAAGAGAAAATTGGAGGGAGATAAGAATGTAAATGGAAGGAAGGAAAAAAAATGGAGGGAAGGAAGGAAAAAAGCAAGGGAAAAGGGGAAGGAAGGAAAGAATGGAAGGAAGGAAAGGAAGGAAGAAGGAAAAATGGGAAGGAGATAATATAAATGGAAGGAAAGAAAAAACGGAGGGAAGGAAGGAAAAAAGCAAGGGAATAGGGGAAGGAAGGAAGAAAAATTGGAAGGAGATAAGAATGTAAATGGAAGGAAGGAAAGAAAAAAC
>NW_015415629.1:0-1663 GCF_001527695.2 Protobothrops mucrosquamatus | reverse complement strand
CTTTCAACCTCCGGTTCGTTTCCCCACTGACTTTGCTTGTTTGAAGCCAGCAGGAAGTTGTGAGTAGCTCCTTGCTTAATGATCTGCAATTCTCAGTTAATAATGGCAATGGGGACTTCTAAGATTGCTGTTGTTAAACAATGCAGTCGCAGTCATGTGACATTGCCCTTTACAATATCATCCCTTAGAGCTAGAAATTGCTGTTCCAATTAGCGCTGTTAACTGAGAACTACCTATGATGTGATATTCAGAAATATCAGACTTGGAAATTATTTGAAGGGAAGAATTCCATGAAGTTATACAGTCTATAGATTAGGGAAACTGAAAACAACATCTCTGAATTCAGTGGCAAACTACTCTTACAACCCTCTCCCCACAATCCCCTACACGTATGTATGTATCCATCAGCATATGGATTATCAGAAACTGAGTTCAGATCAAAGGAATATTTATTGTATGTTGAAAGTATTTGTATTTGTATTTATGAACTTTATTATGATGTTATCACCTGGAATTTTAGCTTTATTATTAGCCTTTTAATAAAGGTGATATAAGCATTTTAGCATGCCACCCGTGCCTCCTCTTGAAGTTCAGGAAACCATCTCTTCTTTTTAGCCAATAATCAATTCATAAGCTAAACAATAGGGAATAGTATTCTGGAGTCCTTGAGTGTTGCAAACATTAAAGAAATAAGCCTGGACAGGAAACATAATTTTAAGAGTGTCTGTCTTTTTTATGTCTAATTAATGTCTCTTGTTATTTGATTTGTTAGTTTCTGACACATCACATATATCATATATTGTTTCTGTACCTTATGTAAAAACTTGACTTCCCTTAATAAACAATTTTTGTTTTGCCTGAATTGGAGATTCTTATTTTCAGGGGGGTGAAAAGATTCTTATCAGCTCCATGCCAACCTTGGAGTGCCTCAGTTTCTACGGAACAATGTTGGGGCTATAATCCTATTTAGGGGTCTCCATGAAGGAATGGGAAAGGGTCAAAAAATCAAGATGGTAGCAATGAAGTTGTGATGGAAACCCAGTCTTTTTTTTTTTAACAGGTTCTGCATGCGACACTTGCAAAAAAAAAAAAGGGCAGGGATTTGATCACCTGTATATATAGGCTTCTGGTGTAAATTGCCAGTTTGGGGGTAATAATAATGGAAAACACCAATAGCTAGGGTGGAAGGCAGCAGGTGAGAAAATACATTAATGTAGCTTAAAAGCATTTTTTTGCTTTTCAGTATTCAACTCTTGTAAATCCCAAATATTTTGTATGAAATTAGGCACTGTGCAAAGCCTGTATAGCATAGGTTTGCCATATTTTAAACAGATCTATGGATGAAAACTGTGATAATGTATAAAGATTTCTTTTTCTTTGCCATCTAATAAGACTCCTTTGTCCACTCACCATATTTGACCCTCTTTTTTTTCTTCTTATTTTGATAATGCACTTTTTTTTTAAAAAAAAAAGAATATTATTATGTCCTGAGTCTGGAGAAACTATTTTGTGATGACACAAGCTTCTACCCACTATTTTAGGCTGCCAGGCCCAGATTTCCCATCAGGAGGCTCTTCTCTTCCTGGGAGAGGAGAAAGATGGCTTCCCCTGTCCTGAAGAGGCTTAAAGCGACTACAAAGAAAGTGGGTCTTTCATTGTCTGA
>NW_015415628.1:0-1664 GCF_001527695.2 Protobothrops mucrosquamatus | reverse complement strand
CCTGTGACAGGTAAAAACATGCTTGGACAATTATGTTGCGTGTTCTAGAGTCGGCAAACCAGACAATCTCTATATCTGCACAGACAATGGAACAACAAAAAATATTGTATACCCACAAGCATTGTGAAATTAAACATATTACAAACGTGTGCTTTCTCTTTTCTTTCTTTTCCATTTAACCAGACTGAGCCACAGCAACCGTGGCTGGGTACAGCTAGTTTATAATAATGCTGCTTTTTAAAATGCAGCATTCATTCCTTTTTTTTAATAAAAAAAAAACCTTTTATCTGGGCTTTATTTCAGTAGGAATCAGACATGAAAATCATGTACAGCTATGTCACAATTAGTGCAAATTCAAATAATGCAGTTTTCATTTTAAAGGATATTATAAATTGATACCAGGTCACATTTAATGCAACCCAAAGTTAGAATAGCACATGTGTAGTTGCTGCTGGGGTTTTAAACATGCCTAATCTTTGTGAGTGAATAATGGAGAAAAGGAAAATAGTAATTCACTCTTAAGGAACTTAAAAATATATGTGGAATCTTTGGTGCTCTCTGAGGTTTATTGTTTGTTTGCAGATATTTCATTACTGGACTATGGTGCTAGTGAGTGTGGAATTTTCTCCCTATTTATACACAGTAGCTTACCTTGCCATGTTGGTTGGGTGTGTGTGTGTGTGTTTTTTCTCTTTGGTAGTTCTTGGATCAGAGTATTGTTTTCTGCTTGATTGTTTGTCAAGTGTTAAACCATGGTTATCTGGGTGTTTTCTACTGAAGAGAATGTGTTCTTTTCTTTTTGTTTCCTTCATAGCTTTTTATTGTCACTTAAATGGTGGGTAGATGTGATTTATTTCTATATACATTCTGATTTGTCTGAATGCAAAGCTTCCGGGAATTCCCTAACAGTATTTTTTTTCCCCATCTTGGGCTATTGGTCTTTTAGTTTACTTAAGATCCTTTGGAGAGCTTTAGTTGGTTTGTATGCTACAATTATGCCATATGGTGTAATAGTCTGTTGTTTGTTTCTGAAAGGAAATATATATATATATATATATATATATATATATATATATATATATATATATATATATATATATATATATATATATATATATATATATATATATATATATATATATATATATATATATATATATATATATATATATATATATATATATATATATATATATATATATATATATATGGATGCTGACCTTAACATCATTCAAACTATACAGATTTGCTGAGATGTGGATAAAGCACTCTGTGCAGTATGAAGATTTAGAAAGAGAAAACAGTTCAGTCTGTGCTGTTAAACATTTTGAAAGACGATAAAAATGTGAGGGAAAGCTGTAATTTTTATCACTAAATTTAAGTTTTGAAAAATTTTGAACTCCCTGATTTCAGTTCCTTTTCCCTAACATCTACTTGGTAACAACTTTTGCCACCCTTCTCCACATTCATTATGATATTCTCATTACAGTGATTTATTTGATAGTGTATCTTCAGTATCTTATTGCCAATTTACTATGCCTTCCATACAGATTAGCACATTCAAATGCATAAGACCTTATAGAACAATTAGATAGGTGCCCAAATGAATTTAAGGAAGAGGAGATATCTTTCAACAGGCAAATGAAAAAAAATATTTTTGTTAA
>NW_015415627.1:0-1664 GCF_001527695.2 Protobothrops mucrosquamatus | reverse complement strand
CCCTATAAAAGCCAATTAAAAACCAAATATTTGTAGCTGTGTCTTGTTTAAAATCATTAAAAATTGTCCCTATTTAAAAATTCACCCTAGGTCAGTCCCGCTTGCTGAAAAAGCCATGTCTTGAGGGCGCGGCGGAAGGTTAAGAGATCCGGAATCATCCGAATCTCGGGGGGTAGTTCGTTCCAGAGGGTGGGGGCACATTCAGTCTTAGCTCCACAAGGCCGTCTAGAAACAGCGAGGGACCAGCCCCTACCGTGTCGGCCCCGCCCCCTGGGTGCATGCTGGGGAGGTGTCACCCTTTGTGAGGAATGAAGAAATGGACCATGCCTTGGCGCTTGCCCTGGTCCCACCCCCTTCTGCCAGAGACCCTCAGATCTGTCCCACTCCTGCCCAGGCCCCCACAGGCACCCTTGACATGAACGATGTAGAGCTGGCCATGCCCACCCAGTAGGCCACATCCACTCCATCCACACCCACCCAGTAGGCCGCACTCACCCTGGCACACACACCCGCCCCCCCGAGGGCAACCGCAATGCTGATGTGGCCCTCAATGAAATTGAGTTTGACACCCCTGCTCTAGTTAGAGCTCAGGCCAGGAACAGCTTAAATAGTGTTACTCTACTTATTGAGTGAACACTGTGGAGTAATAGGGTGGAAGGCCATATTGGGGGCAGCAACATCTTAATTTACCATACTGCATACTCAGGCTGGCAACATCCAGCTGACTTACCAGCCTGCTCCTTCTACTTTAAGTACTCTTACCCTCTGACCCATAGTTTATGTGAAACTCCTTACTTAATCTTCAAATGTAACATTCCTGTTTAGAAAGAGAAGATAGCCTGGTGAAAACCATTTTCAGCTCTCTGGGACAGTAAGCATCAGTTCCTGTCAGCTTGTGCTGATAATCAAAACTTTGCTCCTTCTAACGCACGCTATTGCAGGTCACCAAGACTAAGCCTTGAAACTTACAGCTTGCCCAACAGCTAGGCTTGCAAAGTCCCTTCTTTTTCTGAAGAGGGTAACAGCTTTTGATTAAATGCAGGAGTATCTGCAGGTTATAATCAAAAGAATCAAGCTGGTGGCCACAATGGTGTGAACAAAGCTCCACTTGTTTTTTATCTGCATTGAAACAAAAAAAATAGGTAAATTGCATCTTTGTATACCTAAAAAAGTATGGGCAGGTCAGCAAAGCCCATAGGCCAGGGGTAGGCAACCTTGGCTCTTTTATGAGTCGTGGACTTCAACTCCCAGAATTCCTGAGCCAGCCATGCTGAGGGGAAAGGGAGAGGTTTCCAAGCTGAGCCATGCTAGTTCAAGAATTCTGGGAGTTGAAGTCCATGAGTCATAAAAGAGCGAAGGTTGCCTACCCCTGCCATAGGCACTATAGAGTAAGGGTGGGCTGGCAGGGGTTCCTCGGGGGGAAAAAGCAGTGCAACCTAGGGGAGCAACATGCAACCTTTCCTGCCAATTTGGCCATTCACTTTGCTTGTGGGAAGCTGGTAGAGAAGATTGCAAATGGATTGAAGCATATCTGTGACATCATAATCCCAAATTGGGCACCCAAGCAACTAGATCACAATTATGTGACCGTGGGGATGCTGCAACAGCTGGAATTCCAAGGACCGGTGGTAAGTCCTCTTCATTCAGTGTTGTCATAACATTGA
>NW_015415626.1:0-1664 GCF_001527695.2 Protobothrops mucrosquamatus | reverse complement strand
CACACACACAAAAAGGGGAACAAGTTCTTTGTTTTAGACTTACACACAAACACACACACACAAAAGGGGGGGAAAGTTCTTTGTTTTAGACTTTGACACACACACACACAAGGGGGGAAAAATTCTTTGTTTTAGACTTACACACAAACACACACACACAAAAGGGGGGGAAAGTTCTTTGTTTTAGACTTTGACACACACACACACAAGGGGGGAAAATTCTTTGTTTTAGACTTACACACAAACACACACACACACACAAAAAAGGGGGGGGAAAGTTCTTTGTTTTAGACTTTAACACAAACACACACACACACACAAACAAAAAGGGGAAAAGTTCTTTGTTGTAGACTTTGACTCACACAAACACAAAAAGGGGGGGAAAGTTCTTTGTTTTAGACTTTGACACACACACACAAGGGAGAAAAAGTTCTTTGTTTTAGACTTACACACAAACACACACACACACAAAAAGGGGGGGAAGTTCTTTGTTTTAGATTTTGACACACACACACAAAAGAAAAAAGTTCTTTGTTTTAGACTTACACACAAACAAACACACACAAAGGAGGGGAAGTTCTTTGTTTTAGACTTACACACACAAAAGGGGGGAAAGTTCTTTTACACACACACACACACACAAAGGGGGGAAAGTTCTTTATTTTAGACTTTGACACACACACACACAAAAGGGAAAATGTTCTTTGTTTTAGACTTACACACACACACAAAAGGGGGAAAAGTTCTTTGTTTTAGACTTACACACACACACAAAAGGGGGAAAAGTTCTTTGTTTTACACACACACACACACACAAAGGGGGGAAAAGTTCTTTATTTTAGACTTTGACACACAAACACACAAAAGGGAAAATGTTCTTTGTTTTAGACTTACACACACACACACAAAAGAAAAAAGTCCTTTGTTTTACACACACACACACACACAAAGGGGGAAAAAGTTCTTTATTTTAGACTTTGACACACACACACATACACACACACACACACACACAAGGGGGGAAGTTCTTTGTTTTAGACTTTCACACACAAACACACAAAAAGGGGGAAAAGTTCTTTGTTTTAGACTTTCACACACACACACAGAAAAAGGGGAAAAAGTTCTTTCTTTTAGACTTTCACACACACATCAACACACACACACACACACACACACACACACAGAAAAAGGGGGGGGAGTTCTTTCTTTTAGACTTTGAATCACCGCCGAAGTGTGTGGTTTACCTCTTTGTCGAAGGAAGAAAGCCCTAGTCCTCGACTTACGACCACAATGGAAACCAGTCTTTCCGTCGCTAAGCGAGGCGCCCCGTGCGATGACCTCGTTTGCCTCGTTTGAAGCCTGGCAGGTCATTGAGCAAAGCAACGGCGCTCTTTTTTTTTTTTTTTTTTTTTGTAAACCACTCGTGACCGGTCCTCGCACTTATGACCGGTCCTCGCACTTATGGCCGTCACAAGGTCACGGCATCCAAATTCAGGCGCTTGGCCACCGGCCCGTTTTTACATCGTGGACGGGGTTCCCGGGCTGACGACGTCAACCGTTTGCACCCCTTCCCCGCCCCGGCAAAGTGAAGGGGAGAGGCTGGATTCGTTTAACGACCGCACGATTCACTTAACAACCGAACGGTTGCGGCTAATCCGGGTGGT
>NW_015415625.1:0-1664 GCF_001527695.2 Protobothrops mucrosquamatus | reverse complement strand
AATAGACATCGCCAACAAACTCGCAGTGCTTGGGAATGGTTAGGAAGGCACAGACTTTTGTAGTCTACCCTATCTATGTTTCCTGGTAAAATACATGGGAAAATCCTATTTGGGAAAATTCCACTTAGGGTTAGGGTTAGATCAGCATGAATTTGGAGAGCAAAATAGACATCTCCAACAAACTCGCAGTGCTTGGAATAGTTAGGAGGGTACTGACTTTCTAGGCTTTCCTATGTTCCCTGGTAAAATACATGGTAAAATCCTATTTGGGAAAATTCCACTTAGGGTTAGGGTTAGGTCAGCATGAATTCGGAGAGCAAAATAGACATCGCCAACAAACTCGCAGTGCTTGGGAATGGTTAGGAGGGTACTGACTTTCTAGGCTTTCCTATGTTTCCTGATAAAATACATGGTAAAATCCTATTTGGGAAAATTCCACTTAGGGTTAGGGTTAGGTCAGCATGCTTTTCGGAGAGCAAAATAGACATCGCCAACAAACTCGCAGTGCTTGGGAATGGTTAGGAAGGCACAGACTTTTGTAGTCTACCCTATTTATATTTCCTGGTAAAATACATGGTAAAATCCTATTTGGGAAAATTCCACTTAGGGTTAGGGTTAGGTCAGCATGAATTTGGAGAGCAAAATAGACATCACCAACAAACTCGCAGTGCTTGGAATGGTTAGGAGGGTACTGACTTTCTAGGCTTTCCTATGTTTCCTGGTAAAATACATGGGAAAATCCTATTTGGGAAAATTCCACTTAGGGTTAGGGTTAGGTCAGCATGAAATCGGAGATCAAAATAGACATCGCTAACAAACTCGCAATGCTTGGGAATGGTTAAGAAGGCACAGACTTTTGTATTTTACCAGGAAACATAGATAGGGTAGACTACAAAGGTCTGTGCCTTCCTAACCATTCCCAAGAATCCTGGGTTTGTTGCTGATGTCCATTTTCCTCTACATTTTCATGGTGACCTAACCCTAACCCTAAGTGGAATTGTTCAAAATAGGATTTTTCTGTGTATTTTACCAGAAACATAGATAGGACATTGGAGAAAAGTTAGTGCCCTCCTAACCATTCCTAAGGACTCCGAGTTTGTTGCCAATTTCCATTTTGCTCTACCTGATCATGATTACCTAAGCCTAACCCTAATTGGAATTTTCCCAAATAGGATTTTCTCATGTATTTTACCAGAAAACATGGATAGGACAGTCTAGAAAAGTGTGTGCCTTCCTAACCATTCACAAGCACTCCGTGTTTGTTGCCGATGCCCATTTTGCTCTCCAAATTCATACTGATCTAACCCTAACCCTAAGTGGAATTTCCCCAAATAGGATTTTCTCATGTATTTTACCAGGAAACATGGATAGGACACTCTAGAAAAGTCAGTGCTCTCCTAACCATTCCCAAGCACTGCGAGTTTGTTGGAAATGTCTATTTTGCTCTCCAAATTCATGCTGATCAAACCCTAACCTAACCCTAAGTGGAATTTTCCCAAATAGGATTTTTCCATATATTTTAACAGGAAACATATATAGGGAAGCATAGAAAAGTCAGTGCCCTCCTAACCATTCTCAAACACTGTGAGTTTGTAGGCGATGTCCATTTTGCAATCCGATTTCATGCTGACCTAACCCTAACCCTAACTGGAATTTTCCCAAAT
>NW_015415624.1:0-1664 GCF_001527695.2 Protobothrops mucrosquamatus | reverse complement strand
TATCTAAAATGAAGATAACACTGCATATATCCTTTTTTACCTTTATTATATATATATATATAAAAGGATATTTGCAGTGTTATCTTCATTTTAGATGTCAAAAGGGTATCTCTCTCTGTCTCTCCCTCCCTCCCTCTCCCCCTCCCCCTCCCTCTTTCTGCCCTTGGTCTGCCCGCCTTCTTCCCCCCCTCTCTCTCTCTCTCTCTCTCTCTCTCTCTCTCTCTGTGTGTGTGTGTGTGTGAGAGAGAGAGAGAGAGAGGCACTTGCACTTCCCCCTTTCTCTCTTTCCTCTCCCTCTTTCCTTTCTCTTTCCTCTCCCTCTTTCCTCTCTCCCTTTCTTTCCTCTCCCTCCCTTTCTCTTTCCTCTTTCTTCCTTTCTCCCTTCCTCTTTCTCTTTACTCTTTCCCCTTCCTTTCTCCCTTCCTTTCCTTTTTCTTTCCTCTTTCCCCCTCTCCCTTTCTCTTTCCTCTCCCTTTCTCTTTTCTCTTTCTCCCTTTCTCTCCTCTTTCTCTTTCCTCTTTCTCCCTTTCCTCTTTCTCCTTCTTTCTTTCTTTCCTCTCTCCCCTTCTCCCTCCCCCTTTCTTTCATCTCCCTTTCTCTTTTCTGTTTCTCCCTTTTTTTCCTCTCCCCCTCCCTCTCCCTTTCTCTTTTCTCTTTCTCCCTTTCTCGCTTTCTTTCCTTTCTCTTTCCTTTCTCCCTTTCTTTCCTTTCTCCTTCTTTCTCTTTCTTTCCTCTCCCTCTCCCTCCCCCTTTTTTTCCTCTCTTTCTTTTCTCTTTCTCCCTCTTTCTCTTTCTTTCCTTTTTTCCTTTCCTCTTTCTTTCCCCTCTCCCCCCTCCCTCTTTCCTCTCCCTTTCTTTTCTTTCTCCCTCTTTCTTTCCTCTTTCTCCTTCTTTCTCTTTCTTTCCTCTCCTCCTCTCCCTCCCCCTTTCTTTCCTCTCCCTTTCTCTTTTCTCTTTCTTTCCTCTTTCCTTTCTTTCCTCTCTCCCCCCCTCTCCCTCTCCCTTTCTTTCCTCTCCCTTTCTCTTTTCTCTTTCTCCCTCTTTCTCTCTTTCTGTCCTTTCCTCTTTCTCCCTCTTTCCTCTTTCTCCTTTCTCTTTCTTTCCTCTCTCCCCCTCTCCCTGCCCCTTTTTCATCTCTTTTCTCTTTCTCCCTCTTTCTTTCCTTTCTTTCCACTTTCTCCTTCTTTCCTTTCCTTTCTTTCCTCTCTCTTTCCTCTCTCTCCCCCTCTCCCTTTCTTTTCTCTTTCTTCCTTTCCTCTCTTTCTCTTTCTTTCCTCTCTCTTTCTCTTTCTCTCTTTCTCTCTTTCCTCTCTCTCTCCCTCTTTTTCTCTTCAGCTCCCCCCCTTTACTAACAGAACCAGTTCACCTACCAAATCGTTTAACTTCCTCCCTTAGAGATGGGCAATGTGGATTCACCACATTCTGACAAAGAGAAATCCCAGCACCTCTCATCGATTCTGCTGCAGGGATGGCAAACGCTGTATGTTAGCAATATCTGGAGAGCTACAGTTCATCCGCACCCTCCTGAAAGGCTCTCCCCTCCGTTGCAATGTCACGCTTTGAAAGGCCCCTGACCCTCCTCCGCTTCAGGCCGACTGCGCCCAGCAGGGAGCCTCAGTAGCCGGCACGGAAGGGAGGAGGGGAGGAAGAGAGACAGACCATCT
>NW_015415623.1:0-1664 GCF_001527695.2 Protobothrops mucrosquamatus | reverse complement strand
ACACAAATGAAAATAAAACAGCCACCTCGAGCAGAGCAAAATGATAATATCGCGTTATCTGGAGAAGCAACACACACAAAAAAACATTATTGAAATTCTGATAGCATTTGGCTTTTTACTGGTCGCGGGGAAATTACCTGTAATACATAGTTTAAATAATTACTTTTAAACAAAAGCTTCTTTTCCACATTGCTTATTTTATCTTGCCGGGCCAACTCGGCCAGGCTATGTATTTTCTTAAAATTGCTTTCAGACTGCTAATGGCAGGGCATATGTTACCACAGGGGAAGCGGTAGCAGTTTGACTCTTGTTCCTAATATTGGGAGCTGGTCCAGACATTTAAGAGGCAGGAATCTGCTGTGCATTTGACTAGTGTTATCAACACTTCTGAGCAAGAAAGCTTATAATTGTACTCACAATAGATGCTTTCTTTTAAAAAAAAAAAACACACACAGAGAAATCTCTTCTGTTTGTACTAAGCCTCCTTATGACTTGCAAATTATATTGCTAGCTCTTGTACAATAGGAAAACATTTTCTTCTCTCGTGTCTGGAAGAAAATGAAATCACGCACCGTCTACGGTAGCGAGGAATAGCGGAACAATTGAATGTGGTCTATTTTAAGTCCATTGAAATTCTGCTCAGTCTCAGGATGCAGGCAAACAACTACAAAAGCTACCTCCATCCATGTTGTGGACAATGGTTGGAAGGCATTTGGCCTATTGGTCGCTGGTGGTGGCAGTAATGGTGTGAATGCTTTCTTTCTCTTTCTTTCTTTTTCTTTCTTTCTTTCTTTCTTTCTTTCTTTCTTTCTTTCTTTCTTTCTTTCTTTCTTTCTTTTTCTTTCTTTTTCTTTTTTCTTTTTGAAAAAACTCAAAACCCATCTCCCAAATCATTCAAAAGAACCAATTTGAAGACTATTTCTATATTATATATTTCTATATTCTGTATTGTAATAATAATAATAATAATAATAATAATAATAATAATAATAATAATAATAATAATAATAAATAAAAAAAAAAAGTTGGAAGGGACCTTGGAGGTCATCTAGTCCAACCCCTGCTCAGGCAGGAAACCCTATACCATTTCAGACAAATGGCTGTCCAGTCTCTTCTTAAAAACTTCCAGTGTTGGAGCATTCACCGCTTCTGGAGGCAGGGTGTTCCACTGGTTAATTATTCTAACTGTCAGGAAGTTTCTCCTTAGTTCTAGGTTGCTTCTCTCCTTGCTTAGTTTCTATCCATTGCTTCTTGTCGTGCCTTCAGGCGCTTTGGAAAATAGCTTGACTCCCTCTTCTTTGTGGCTGCCCCTGAGTGCAGATAGTCCTTGACTTTTGGTCACGGTTTTGGTTTGTTATAAAAAAAAAAAGTGTTGAGACTCTGGAAAGAGCGCAGAGAAGAGCAACAAAGATGATGAGGGGCCTGGAGGCTAAAACATACGAAGAACAGCTGCAGGAATTATAATAATTTATTTATTTATTTATTTATTTAATTACATTTATATCCCGCCCTTCTCCTTGCGGACTCAGGGCGGCTGACAATAGATAAAATGCTAACATGTTATACATCTAATTAAAAATCGATTAAAAAGAAATATTTAAATACGTCCAATTTAAAAGTAATTAAAACCCCTTTAAAATCCCTTAGGCCAGTCCCGCGAGCTG
>NW_015415622.1:0-1664 GCF_001527695.2 Protobothrops mucrosquamatus | reverse complement strand
TTACACACCTGTGGTAACCATTTTATTGTTTATAACTTGTGCAACTTTGGATGCCAGTTTCAGCTGGAAGGTATAAAATGAGCAGATTATGAATAACACAAGCCTTAATCTTGGGATTTTCCTAGCCTCCTTCTCAGCGTCAGCAATGTGACGTACAATTTGTGAACTGTAACCGTGTCGTTGTAACTATAACCCTAACGTGAAATAGTTATTTATAAATGCTAAAAAAAAAAAAAACACTTTAGCCCCCGTTTACATCAATGACGTAAACAGCAAGCTATACAATCTCAATACACAGTCAATCCTATGCAAAAGACACCACAATAAGGGTTTGTTAAGTTCCAGGAAATAAGAAACACCGTCTCTTATTTCTACAGCATTTTTGGTACCAATTGAAACGCCACTAGGTAATCAACTCGTACCCGACCTGAGTCAATCCCTTTCAACAATTGTGTACACACAGAGTCAGGGGCCCTTCTCAGAAATGCCAAGACACTGAGATAGGTACACATTCCCGGGCCCTGCCCTGCTGTCCTGTTGCCATCTGAGCAGCTGCACAGGGTCGCCCACGAAGATCCATGCCATCATCAGTCAACAGCAGGACTGGGAGGGTTGAACCTTCCTATGGCTGGACCTTCTTATCACAAAAAGCCTTCACGAATATTAATGCGTCAGATCCTCGGGGGGGGGGGGAGTTGAAGTTACAGCCTGGGGTTCCCCTTTGGGGGAGGCCAATAGGAGGGCGAGGACTCCACCTTTGCCATTTACCACCGAGGTTGTGCTGACCCGTCACAGCTTACCTGGCATGCACCAAACCCTGACACTGAGCCCCCCCTCAACCCTTCACCTTCCTGCCTTTCTTGTGCAATCCAGCTGCAATGGCCACCCCTTCTCTCGGCTAAGAAGGACCCCCGATTCACCCCTCTGCCACCAGATCCTCGGGGAGGGGGGGAGCTGAAGTTACAGCCTGGGGTTCCCCTTTGGGGGAGGCCAATAGGAGGGCGAGGACTCCACCTTTGCCATTTCCCACCGAGATTGGGCTGACCCGTCACAGCTTACCTGGCATGCACCAAAAACCCTGACACTGAGCCTCCCCCTCTTCTCCCCCAAAACCCTTTACCTTCCTGCCTTTCTTGTGCAATCCAGCTGCAATGGCCACCCCTTCTCTCTGCTAAGGACCCTCGATTCACCCCTCTGCCACCAGAAGGGGGGGGACCTTAGTGACCACAAAGGAGCTGCGGGGCAGAGGCAAAGGGGGGGGCGCTTTAACCCTTCCTTGGCCTGCCTAGAGCGCCCCCTCGCTTTCCAGGCCGGGGCTGCGAGGCTGGAGGTCCTCCAGCCCTTACTGAAGAACTCGGCATCTGGGGGGGGAGCCTTTTCTCTACGGGGGCGACGGGGGGGGAGAGGAAGGCCCGGCTCAGGCCAGCCGCGGCGCCCGAAGGCGTGGCTGGCGAGTCCGCTCCCGCCGCTTCTCGCAGCGCCCCCTTCTCCCTTCCCTCCCTCCCGCCCGCCGGGGCCTGCTTCTTCTGCTCCAGCCCGATCCCTCCGCGGGGGGGGGGGAGGGGGCGAGCGCGCGCCGGGCACGCGCACCTGGATGACCTCGTTGACCTCTCGGATGCACTCCACCATGTGCTGCAGGATCTGCTCGGCCGTCAGAACCTCGT
>NW_015415621.1:0-1664 GCF_001527695.2 Protobothrops mucrosquamatus | reverse complement strand
TGATTCAAAAGCCCTTGTTTTCTGGAAGCATACTCACCCTTTCAGCCACGGCCTTTTGTGCCAGTCCTTGAACAAGCAGCTGCTAGAATGTACTATAACCAATACAAAATGGCCAAGTGTGGGAGGGCCGCTGGACAAGTGTGGGAGGGCCGCATTTAAATAGAGCAGGGAGGGCTCTTAGCGGGCCGGATTAAACCGGGCCGCGGGCCGCAAATGGCCCGTGGGCCGGACTTTGGACATGCCTGCTGTAACCGTTCTTCATGTTTTAGCCTCCAGTCCCCTAATCATCTTCGTTGCTCTTCTCTGCACTTTTTCTAGAGTCTCAACATCTTTTTTATAGTGTGGTGACCAAAACTGGTTGCAGTATTCTAGGTGTGGTCTTACTAAGGCTTTATAGAGTGGTGTTAGTGCCTCAAGTGATCTTGATTGAATCCCTCTGTTAATGCAGCTTAGGATTGCGTTGACTTTTTTGGCTGCCGCCCCCACTGTTGGCTCATATTTAATTGATCGTCCACTGAGACTCCAAGATCCTTCTCACAGTTACTGCTATTAAGCCTGGTTTCACCCAGTCTATATGTGTACTGTTGGTTTTTCTTGCCTAAGTGTAAGACTTTAGTTTTCTCTACACTGAATTTCATTTTGTTAGATAGGGCTCAGGGTTCAAGTCTGTCAAGATGCATCTGGATCTTGAGCCTATCATCAAGGGCGTTGGCTATTCCTGCCGGCTTAGTATCATCTGCAAATTTGATAAGTTCCCTATCTGTTCCCTCATCCAAGTCATTTATAAGTGTAAGTCGAGGACTACCTGTATCGTCCAAGAACTAGCACCAAGCTCCTCATTGCAGAAAAGCTAAGAAAATGTTAGAAAAGGATTACAGTGACTGCTGGGTGTGAAACCTGAGCTCTATTGATAGTGATAGATGATAGCAGCCTTCCAATATTTGAGGGGCTGCCTCGGAGAAGATTTCAACCTATTCTCCAAGGCACCTGAAGAAGGCAGGACAAGAAGCAACGGATGGAAACTAACCAAGGAGAAGCAACCTGGAACTAAGGAGAAATTTCCCGACAGTGAGAACAATAAGTGGAATGACTTGCCTCCAGAAGTTTTGGTGCTCCAACACCGGAGATTTTTAAGAAGAAATTGGACAACCATTTGTCTGACACGAGACAGGGATTCCTGCTTGAGCAGGGGTTGGACTAGAAGACCTCCAAGGTCCCTTCCGATTCTGTTATTCTGTTACTCTGTTAATTAATCAGTGAAATAGCTTCCCTCGTGAAGTTGTGGGTGCTCCAACACTGGAGGTTTTTAAGAAGAGTCTGGACAGCTATTTGTCTGACGTGGGATCGGGATTCCTGCTTGAGCAGGGGGTTGGACTAGAAGACCTCCAAAGTCCCTTCCAATTATTCTCTTCTGTTCTGAAATTGAGAATGCAATTACAGCAGTCTTTTTTTCCCCCACCTGCTTTTCAAAAAGGGCTAGAAATGATTGTCTCTTGGGTAGGCAAGGCTGTTTAATGAATGTCCTTGTGCCCTGGCTGACATGCCCCTGCCTTGCAGGAAGGCCAATTACTGTGGGCTTCAGGTCTGTGGCTTTTGGAAAAGCCGCTTGGAATGAAAGAGAAAGATTTGACACGACCCGCTCTGGTTGGTGAAGCGGAAATGGA
>NW_015415620.1:0-1664 GCF_001527695.2 Protobothrops mucrosquamatus | reverse complement strand
CCTTCCTTCCTTCCTTCCTTCCTTCCTTCCTTCCTTCCTTTTCTTCCTTCCTTCCTTCCTTCCTTCCTTGCCTTCTTTTCTTCTTTCTTCCTTCTTCTTTTCCCTTTTCTTCTTTCTTCCTTCTTCTTTTCCCTTTCCTTCCTCCCTTCCTCCCATTTTTCCTCCTTTCCCTCCTTCCTTCTCTTCTTCCTTCCTTCCTTCCTGCCTTCTTTTGCTCCTTCCTCTTTTCCCTTTCCTTCCTTCCTCCCTTCCTTCCCCTCTTGCTTTCCTCCCTTCCATCCATTTTGCCTCCTTTCCCTCCTTCCTTCTCTTCCTTCCTTCCTGCCTTCTTTTCTTCCTTCTTTTCCCTTTCCTTCCTCCCTTCCTCCCATTTTTCCTCCTTTCCCTCCTTCCTTCTTCCTTCCTTCCTTCTTTTTCCTTTTTCCTTTCCTTCCTCCCTCCCTTCCTTCCCCTCTTGCTTTCCTCCCTTCCTTCCATTCTTCCTCCTTTCCCTCCTTCCTTCTCTTCCTTCCTGCCTGCTTTCTTTTCTTCCTTTCTCTTTTCCCTTTCCTCCCTTCCTCCCTCCCTCCCTTCCTTCCCCTTTCTTTCCTCCCTCCCATTTTTCCTCCTTTCCCTCCTTCCTTCCTTCTTCTCTTCTTCCTGCCTGCCTTCTTTTGCTCCTTCCTCTTTTCCCCTTCCTTCCTTCCTTCCTTCCTTCCTTCCTTCCTTCCTTCCTTACTTACTTACTTACTTACTTACTTATTTACTTTCCTCCCATCTTCCCCTTCCCATCTTAAAATGCTTAAACCCTAACCCTAACACCAATCACTTTCGGACAATGGTTCCCAAAGCAGGCATCTTCTAAAATCTGCTGGATCACTGTTCCCATCATCCACAGCCAGCCAGCATCTCCCCACAGGGATCTTCCACCTGCCAGAGGACTCCAGTCCTTCGGCCTATCTCTCCCTCCCTCTCTCTCTCTACTTCACTCCTTCTCTCCTTCCCTCGTTTTAGCTTCCGTCATGTCTGAAGGGGCCGATTCCCAGCCTGTGGCTTTGGGGGCTTCCCGGGTCGAACTTCGGGTCTCCTGCTGGGGCCTGCCGGACAGAGAAGCCAAGATTAAACCTGACCCGAGTCTGATTATTCAGTTGCTCAGCGATGGACAATGGAACGAGGTACGGCTTTAAAAAAATAATAAAAAAAAAAAAATCTGGGCCTCCCCCATGCTGGCTGAGGGATTCTGGGAGTTGAAGTCCACCCGTCTTAAAATGGTTCCCATTGCATTATTAGAGGAATATTGAAGGGGTTAATTGCCGCTTGGAAGTGGCTGGCAATATTTCCTTCCTTCCTCCCTTCCTCTCTTTCCTCCCTCCCTCCCTCCTTCCCTCCCTCATGCTGCCTGGTGAATTCTGGGAGTTGAAGTCCACCCATCTTAAAATGAATAGAACAGAGCTGGAAGGGACTTTGGAGGTCTTCTAGTCCAGCCCCCTGCTCAAGCATGGTTCCATTGCATTAGAGGGAAAATGAAGGGCTTAATTGCTGGTTGGAAGTGACTGGGAATATTTCCTCCCTCCCTCCCCCCTTCCTTCCTTCCTTCCTTCTTTCCTTCCTTCCTTCCTTCCTCCCTCCCTCCCTCCTTTCCTCCCTCCCTTCCTTCCTCCCTCCTTTCTTTCCTTCCTCCCTCC
>NW_015415619.1:0-1664 GCF_001527695.2 Protobothrops mucrosquamatus | reverse complement strand
ACCCGCGCAGCTCACAGACGCAAGGAGAAGGAACAACTGACAGCCCGCCAAACAGCTGAGAGCTCACCACCTGCCACTTCTGAGCCAGTAGGTGGCGCTCGACCTAAGGTTTTTGTTAAGTCTTATGCTTCAAGCATTGCCATAGGATTGAAATCTGCTAATGCATAAGATTTCATCTTGGAATGTGGGGGGACTTAACTCGCCCCATAAAAGACGCAAGATTTTTCATTATTTAAGACATTTTAATAATTATATCATATGCTTACAAGAGACTCACATTATGGCTAAAGATCAAAAATTATTGTTAAATGCTAAGCTTGGAGAATTGTTTGTTGCACCTGCCTTAAAGAAAAAAGCTGGGGTTGCTTTATATATTAAAAAACATCTTTCAGCTATTTTAAAAGAAGCTGATAAAGAAGGAAGATTCTTACTTGTGGAAATAAATTTAAATGGAAGAAAGTGTTTAATAGTGGGGGTTTATGCTCCTAATCAACTGTCATCCCAAAAGTTATTTTACAGACAATTACATCAGAAGATTGTGGCTTTGGATTATAATTCTTTGATTTTTATGGGGGACTGGAATGGAGTACCTGATACTTTAAAAGACAAAAAGACAACTTCTAGGGATGTGGCCCTTTCCAGGCTCCCCAAATCTTTTTTTGCGATGAAGGAGGATTTGGAGCTGGTGGATGTTTGGAGATCACAACACATGAATGAACGTGACTTTACCTTCTTTTCTCATAGACATGAGTCTTTCTCAAGGATTGATTTTGTCTTGTTATCAACTGACTTGCTTACTGACTGTAATAAAACAAAAAATTTTCCTAGAGCTTTGTCAGATCACAGTATGGTATGGATTGAGATAGGCCAACATAAGAAAAGGAAATCTTGGAGAATGAATGAAAACTTGTTCAACCATGATGAGAAGCTTAAAGTTCTGAAAGATTACATGGAAGAGTTTTTTCAACTTAACCTGAATATATACTGTGTGGGATGCAAGTAAAGCTTACTTGAGGGGTTTGTTAATTTCTATGAATAATGCACATAAACGTAAGCAAATACAGATGGGTCGTATAGCGGCCATTAAAATGACTATTCTGCCTAAGTTCCTTTTTTTATTTCAGATGATACCTATTTTAAAGAATGAAATTAACTTGAAAGAATGGCAAAGAGATTTGAATCGTTTTATTTGGGAAGGCAAGAAGGCGAGAGTTAAATTTAAGATTATTCAAGACACTAGAGAACGTGGAGGACTTAAAGTACCAAATTTGACGCTCTATTATGACTCTTGTGCATTAACTTGGATGACTGATTGGATTAACTTGTCTAACAAAAGGATTTTGAATGTCGAAGGTTGGGACTTGTACTTTGGGTGGCATGCCTATCTTTTTATGCAGAAAAAAACTGATAAAACCTTTAGAAACCATATAATAAGGTCTGCATTGTTAAGAGTCTGGCAAAAAATTTTTTTCAAGTTTAATGTTAGGCTACCACTCTGGGTGATCCCGTCGCATATCTTTCAAGCTATAACTAGAGGAGTGGTGATAGAGGGACCTACTTACAAAGATTTGCTATACCAGAGTGGTGGTGGTAACTGGTGCTTAAAATCAATGGATGAGTTAAAGCAAAATAATCCAAATTTTTCTTGGCTTTTGTATGGACAA
>NW_015415618.1:0-1664 GCF_001527695.2 Protobothrops mucrosquamatus | reverse complement strand
GCCAAAAATTCCCAAGAGATGGTGTCGATATCCAGGGACTTGAGAGATGCTTTCAGCGTGTCTTTGTATCGCTTCTTTTGTCCCCCGTGCGATCGCTTTCCTTGAGACAGCTCACCATAGAAGAGCTGTTTAGGGATGCGATGGTCTGGCATCCTTACAACGTGGCCTGCCCAGCGCATCTGGGCTTTCATCAACAGAGCGTAAACTGATGATAGGCCTGCTCTGGAGAGGACATCTGTATCTGGTATCTTATCCTGCCACCGGATCCTTAGAATTCCCATTTAATTCCCATTTGAATTCCCAATATAATTCCCATTTGAATGGCATATTAACAGAGGAACAAAAGTCTAATAGATTTTTTTCTTAGATAAACATAGAAAATATAGGCAATTTTTAAGCCTATAGTATAGGCAAAATAATGGTCCTAATTATTACTTTTCTTTTATAAATATAGCTTATTATACCCTCCAGATATTGCTGAATTATATTTATATAATTATAATTTAGGAATTTCTACCTATACAAGCCATGTGAAGTATGGGTTTTCAGGCTGGGGCATAGTGTGGAAATGGCACTGATTACTCTTTTTGATGACCTAGGACCGTGTCTGGATAGCGAAAGTGCAACCATCCTGTTGCTCTTCATTTCTTTTCAATACTTTAATCATGGTATCTTCCTGAGCTGACTGCAAGGCAGTGAGTGCAGGGACTGGATGGGAGAAACGAGCTCGGACAAAAAGCTAGCAAGGTTGAATGGCTGTGTGTGTTTGAACCGCATCGTTTTGGAGATCCTCCACTGCCCTGTTCAAGCCTGGTGCATAATGTGGAGGTCCTCCTTGTCTCACAGTTCCTACTTGAACAGCTGGTAGAAGCCGTGATCAGAAGAACCTTCATACAAGTCCATGATGTATGCCAGTTGTACCTTTTCCTTCATACAGTCATTTATGTATTGGTCATCTCCTGGATGGTGAAATGTATTCTACATGAGGGTCTCTTAAAAAAAAATCACTTGGAAGTTACAGCTCATAAAAATTCAGCAGGATGAGCAGTGATTGGTAGAGTACCCCATACCAACGTAACACCCATATTCTGTGCAATGCATTAATTACAGTGGCCTTCCAGGGGGAAATTCAAGCTGCTGCTTGTCACCTTTAAGTGCTATATTGCATAGGCCCGTGGTGGCGAACCTATGGCACGCGTGCCACAGGTAGCACGCAGAGCCCTCTGTGGGCACGCGCACCGTCGCCCCAGTCCTAGGCCTTCAGCTGGGTTTTATAAAACCTTTTTACTTTAGGCCTCCGCCGCTGTGTGCAAAAAAAAAAAAGGTTCAATCAATCAGTCAATTTCAACTTCTTGCGGGAAAAAAAAGATCTCGCAAAGTTGGAATTGATTGATTGAACTTTTTAGTCCCACCCAGTCTGCCGTTACCACCGCAGCCACGCCCACCCAATGGGCCACGCCCATCCGGCACCTGATGATACATAAGTGGGTTTTGGGTTGCAGTTTGGGCACTCGGTCTCTAAAAGGTTCGCCATCACTGGCCTAGGCCCTAGCATAAGGATTGTCTCTGCCTGATTCTGCCTGCCCTCTGAGATGTATCAGAGTGGGCTTGCCCCTGGTCCCGTCGATCAGTGTCATCTAGCAGGACCCAGGAGGTGAGTTTTC
>NW_015415617.1:0-1664 GCF_001527695.2 Protobothrops mucrosquamatus | reverse complement strand
TCTCTCTCTCTCTCTCTCTCTCTCTCTCTCTCTCTCTCTCTCTCTCTCTCTCTCTCTCTCTCTCTCTCTCTCTCTCTCTCTCTCTCTCTCTCTCTCTCTCTCTCTCTCTCTCTCTCTCTCTCTCTCTCTCTCTCTCTCTCTCTCTCTCTCTCTCTCTCTCTCTCTCTCTCTCTCTCTCTCTCTCTCTCTCTCTCTCTGGAATGTGTTTATTTTTCCCCTTCTTCATGTTTTAACTATGCAGTGGGAAGCATGCTTCTCTTCTTTTCTTTCTTTCTTTCTTTTTTTAAAATCACTTTTCCTAAGGTGTACGGTAGCTCCTGGGATTTAGCAGATAGAGAATGGCCCAGAGTTAGGCTGAATCCTTTTATTAATCCCAGTATAAGGACTCATGATAGAAAGGACAACATCGCCAAAAGATTTACTTTAGCCATTTTAAATTGATGATGGCTGAAATGAAAGGAAGCAGGGCAAAATGCCTATATCAATCCTGCCCAGAGTGACGACGTGAAATGTCAATTAGGTGAGAACCATCACAGCATCAACAAAGTCCTGTATGCCCTTATCTTTATAAATTGTGCCACGTTTTTCTGTGTTTCAAGTGTGTGAAAGCAAGCAGTGGAGTTCCATTGCAAAGCAGGCCAGTTGGACTAGCTCCAGAAATGTGAGTTTAGCTCCAAAAACATGCAAAGAAATATAATCCTTCTAGCTCCCCTCCATGTTGTAAGATCTAATCCTTCCATCAAACCCCCCCCCCATCCTGCCCAAACTGATGAGGCTTCCTGGATGAGAAGCGATACGTCTTCAAGGAAAAAACAAAGTCCAGTTGCCTTAATTGTCAGTGGCTTGTTTCATTGTACTATCATTGAATTCCAGCAATTTTTGGACTGGAAGACCTCCAATGTCCCTTCCAACTCTGTTATTCTATTCTATTCTATTCTGTTCTACTCTACTCTACTCTACTCTACTCTACTCTACTCTACTCTACTCTACTCTACTCTACCCTACCCTACCCTACCCTACCCTACCCTACCCTTAATTTAAAAGGCCATCAACTTAATCCAGCCTCACTTCTTTATACCTATTGTTGGACTTCAGTTCCCTTCCTCTGTAAGTATTGGCTGTGCTTGGTACGACTGATGGGAATTGGAATAGCTGAAGGGATATAAGCTGTCTCTGGCTGTTTTCAGAATCACTTTTTCAGATGTTGAGAGAATGGAAGAAAGGAAAAAGAACATGTTTCTTGTTCATCCAACTGAGAACTGGAATAAGTTTGTAGAGCCATTTTTGAAAGCCCAACAGAGATCCAGAATATTTGGGAGTGCTGTGCATTATCAGGAATATAGCAATTGCGATAGCATTTAGACTTATATACCTGCCCCACAGTGCTTTACAGGACTCTCTGGGCTGTTTACAATGTCAGCACACTGCCCCCAATTCACAAATCATGAATTGTGAAAGTCCATCAATGTATTAGGAAGCGTTACAGCACTTCAAAGCATGATTATCGGTCACAGTGTAGCATGTTGTGTCTTAACGCCTGGAGAGCAGGCTACACCAGTTCCTTCCTTCCTTCCTTCCTTCCTTCCTTCCTTCCTTCCTTCCTTCCTTCCTTCCTTCCTTCCTTCCTTCCTTCCTTCCTCCCTCCCTCCCTCCCTCCCTCCCTC
>NW_015415616.1:0-1664 GCF_001527695.2 Protobothrops mucrosquamatus | reverse complement strand
TGCAAGTTTTAAAGTCACGTATGTAATAAATAAAAGTGGCATTGTTTATTGGGTCCTCTGTGAAAAGATAAAAAATATTAGCAAAATGGAAGGATCATACACAGTACATAGACCTTTTTGCCTATATTTAAAAGCATCTTCTCATTCCTTGCCTACCAGACTACTTATTAGAACCAAGTCTGGTTTATGTTTCTTCCACTTGGGGTGACTTATAATCAAGATAAGGACCCGGAGCTTTTCATTTATTTCTATGATATAAAGAAGAAAGTCAGATGTAACATTAACTCATTTGGGTGACTGTAAGAATGTTGAATGCAACTTTCATTAAAAGGATCTACTCATCCAATTAAATTGTCTGTTATTTCCAAAATAAACAAATATAAATATTGTTCAGACTGAAAAGTAAATGTATTCTTATATCATGCATAGCATCAGATAGACATAGGTTTGGCATGATAAACTTACAGTATACTTGCCATATTTATAGGAGCTATCTTTGCTAAAATGGACCTTAGAATTTTGTCCAGTACTACTCATAATCTGTTTTTGGGCAATTTATCTAACAAGGTCATCAACTGGCCATCTACCTAATTAATCCTCAAATATCAAAGTCCTCAGAGCTGATGAGTTTGGACAGGGAATTTGTTGTTCAATGCCTGCTTGATTAATTGCTAAGTTTGCACCTGACTAGGTTTATGACACTAGCAAAAGAAATAATTCTGAATTTTTAAAGTTGGAACATATAAGATTTTACTGGTCCAAAATAATCCCAGTGTAGCAAAATAATGAGAGCTACCCAGTTATCCTTCACTTTCAGTCCTAAACAGGCTGAACAATTGCACAGCTAGCATAAGTTTTTTGAGTGCACATACTTCAGTTTCCATCCAAATATTCATTGCTTTTGAAGAACTGTAGCTTCTTCCTTACTCATTCGCAATAGTGCTTGGTGAAGGTCTAAAGTGAGATAAAGGCCACTGATAGCTTTATTTATATTATAAATAAAACAAATCAGAGAATATAACCCAAATATCTTAATATTGATTTGGTGCAAGTCCATAAGTTCTTCATGATCCAACAGTTGTGACCTTTTCTGGACCGGGACGCCTTGCGCACAGTCACTCATGCCCTGGTCACCTCCCGCCTGGACTACTGCAACGCTCTCTACATGGGGCTTCCCTTGAGGAGCACCCGGAGGCTCCAGCTAGTCCAAAATGCGGCCGCGCGGGCGGTGTTGGGAGGGACTCGTCGCTCCCATGTAACACCACTGCTGCGCGAGCTGCATTGGCTGCCGGTGGCCTTCCGGGTGCGCTTCAAGGTGCTGACCATCATCTTTAAGGCGCTCCATGGCATCGGACCGGGATATCTTCGAGACCGCCTTCTGCCGCAGATTACCTCCCATCGGCCTGTACACTCCCACAGGGTGGGTCTCCTCAGGGTGCCGTCGGCCAGACAGTGCCGGCTGGCAACCCCAAGGGGGAGGGCCTTCTCTGTGGGAGCTCCCACCCTCTGGAATGAACTACCCCCAGAGATCAGGGTGATCCCTGATCTCCCTTCCTTCCGCCGCGCCCTTAAGACATGGTTATTCCAGCTTGCAGGACTGGCCTAGGGGAAAATTTTTAATGGGGGTTTTAAAGTAATTTTAAACTAACTAGACCAATCATTAA
>NW_015415615.1:0-1664 GCF_001527695.2 Protobothrops mucrosquamatus | reverse complement strand
GCTTCAGTGACTCCATCCAGCCACCTCATTCTCTGTCGTCCCCTTCTTCTATTGCCCTCAATCTTTCCCAGCATTAGGCTCTTCTCCAGTGAGTCCTTCCTTCTCATTAGGTGGCCAAAGTACTTGAGTTTCAACTTCAGGATCTGGCCTTCTAAAGAGCAGTCAGGGTTGATCTCCTCTAGGACTGACCGGTTTGAACGCCTTGCAGTCCAGGGGACTCGCAGGAGTCTTCTCCAGCACCATAGTTCAAAGGGAGACTACTGGAGACTACCAAGCTGCTATTCCAAAGGAGGAGATAGGGCAGGACTATGAAGATCTAGAGTAGGGTTCTCCAACCTCTGGTTTGCAGACCCCTCTCCCCACCACCACCACCAGTCCACAGAGCGGGAAAGGTTGGGAACCGCTGATCTAGTCAGAGGACTTCTATGAGAAGCAGGGTGATTCCCAGCTTTCTGTCCTATTAATCTTCTATTCCAACATGTAAAAATCAAGCCACAGGATAATGATTGTCAAAAGACAAATGAGCTTAAAATGTTCGTATCTGATTTGCAGTGGAACAATAACACTCTTCCAGTACTGTAATTTAAGCAAAGCAACCACAACCATCCTCCTCTCACTTTTCTGCTGAGTAAACGGAAAAAAAAACAGAACAAATTTGCAAGAGACACGATTTGCGTACAACTTCTAATAAAACTACTGAAAATAAATTCTACTGGGGTTCCACGTGCCCCAAAATTAAAATGTCCCCTTCTTGGAGAACCCAGAATCTTGCATCCAGTTGGCAGACCTCAAGGTTCTACTAAAACAATACAGTAGATCCAGTAAATTAATTTTTGCCCATTCTGTTCCATGAAGTTTGATGTTGCCATATACCAGGGGTGTCAAACTGCCAGCTCGCTGGCCGGTTTCATCATACCGAACCCGCACCTACCCCATTGCCGGCAATGCGAAAAGAATCGCGATATGTCGCGATACGTCATGTGACGTGGCGAGTTTGACACCCGTGTCATATACAGTTCAACACATTGCAAAGTAAATAGATTTGGTAGCCTGATGTAGGACTTCCTTAACACTTCTTGAAGAAAGTAGCTTCAGGACACAAGTTTTCTTGCTTGCAATTAGTTATTATTATTATTATTAATAATAATAATAATAATAATAATAATAATAATAATAATAATAATAATAATAATAATAATAATAATAATAATAATAATAATAAAGTTGGAAGGGACCTTGGAGGTCATCTAGTCCAACCCCCTGCTCAGGCAGGAAATCCTATACCATTTCGGACAAATGGCTGTCCAGTCTCTTCTTAAAAACCTCCAGTGTTGGAGCATTCACCGCTTCTGGAGGCAGGTTGTTCCACTGGTTAATAGTTCTAACTGTCAGGAAGTTTCTCCTTAGTTCTAGGTTGCTTCTCTCCTTGCTTAATTTCCACCCGTTGCTTCTTGTCCTGCCTTCGGGCGCCTTGGAAAATAGCTTGACACCCTCTTCTTTGTGGCAGCCCCTGAGATATTGGAACACTGCTATCATGTCCCCCCTCGTCCTTCTCTTCATTAAACTAGACATACCCAATTCCAGCAGCCGTTCCTTATATGCTTTAGCCTCCAGTCCCCTAATCATCTTTGTTGCTCTTCTCTGTACTCTTTCTAGAGTCTCAA
>NW_015415614.1:0-1664 GCF_001527695.2 Protobothrops mucrosquamatus | reverse complement strand
TCCTTCCTTCCTTCCTTCCTTTCCTACATCCATTCCTTCCTCTCTCCTACCTTCTTCCCTCCCTCCCTCCCTCCCTCCTTACCTTTCTATCTTCCTCCCTTCCCCTCCTCCTTTTCCCCATTACTCATTACCTACCTTCCCTCCCTCCCTCCCTCCTTCCTTCCTTCCTCCGTCTCTCCGTTCCTGCTTCTTCTTCCTCCCTCCCTCCCTCCCTCCCTCCCTGTAAGTGGGATCCCAGCTGGACTGCAGGAAGTGGAGAGAGGGCCAGGCTTAGAGGCCTTGCACAGCAGGAAGCACCCCAGGCCTCTCTCTCCCTCCCCCACCCCCAGGATCCCTTCTCTGGCCATCCCCAGGGACACCCGGTCAGTCTGGCAGAGAGTCTTGTAACCCACACGCTCCTGCTTGAGACCATTCACAAGTGTGGGCTTCCCCTGGCTTTTCTCCTGACGCTGCGCACCCCATCCTGTGATCTCCCCTGGGGAGATTCTCCCACAGTGCATCGCTCAGCCCGGCTGTTTGTGACCCCCACCGGCTCTTTGTCTCCCATCCTCTCCTCCTCCCCCCCCCCCACACACAGAGTTTGACATCTGGTACAACGAATCCTTCCTGATTCCGGAAGAGGTCAAGGAAGCCCTGCGGCCAGGAGGGTCCATCAGGCTTGGCATGATTCCCATGAACAGAGTCCTGACTCTGGTAAGTCGCCCAGGGTCTCACGCTGGGTGGGAGCAGCTGCAGACTCACCCGGGAGAGGAGCAGCCTTGGAACGAAGGAGGATCTTCCTGATAACTGGAACAATTAATCCGTGGGAGGAGCTGCCTCCAGAGGTGGTGGGTGCTCCATCGCTGGAGTTCTCCAGAAGACACTGGGCAGCTGTTTGTCTGAAATGGTCTAGGGCAGGGGTGTCAAACTGCCGCCCCACGGGCTGGACGCATCACGCCAAAACCGCGCGCACCCCATTGCCGGCAATGGGGGAAAAGCTCCGATATGTTGCGTGACGTCACAAGTTTGACATGTCTGCTCTAGGGTCTCCTGCCTGAGCAGGGGGCTGGACTAGAAGACCTCCAGGGCCCCTTCCACCCTGTTATTCTGTGAAATCACTGTGGCCCTGCAAAGCCAGAAAAGGTGGCTGCTGACGTTCCCCACGACAGCTGGAAGAAGGAAAAACTGTGGAACTTGCTGGCGTAGTCCTCTTTTGGGATAGCGTGGTGGGATGTTCTTGTGCAAGTGTGAACAACTGCACACTCACAGCTTCTCATGATTGTTCCTAAATTCCTGCTCGTGACTAGGACACCTTAAATCTGTGTCTCTGAACCTCAGCATCTTTAGGACCTGTGGACTTCAAATTGGTGTAGCCACTATGTTGACTTTTTGGGACACTCAGCAAGCTTTGAGATGGGTGGACTTCAGCTCCTAGAATTCCCCAGCCAGCCAGGATGATGCTATCTAGTTTGAGAGCACCAAGGACCCCACAGTCCTCCTCCTCCTCCTCCTCCTCCTCCTCCTCCCCCCCCCTTCCAGCACCGATGACGTTCCCTGGTTGGGTCATGAAACATCTGCAAGGAAACCACCCACATCAGAAGCGCCAAGGACCCCACAGTCCCTTCCTTCCTTCCTTCCTTCCTTCCTTCCTTCCTTCCTTCCTTCCTTCCTTCCTTCCTTCCTTC
>NW_015415613.1:0-1664 GCF_001527695.2 Protobothrops mucrosquamatus | reverse complement strand
GGCAGCCCCTGAGATATTGGAATACTGCTATCATGTCCCCCCTCGTCCTTCTCTTCATTAAACTAGACATACCCAATTCCAGCAGCCTTTCCTTATATGCTTTAGCCTCCAGTCCCCTAATCATCTTTGTTGCTCTTCTCTGTACTCTTTCTAGAGTCTCAACATCTTTTTTACATCGTGGTGACCAAAACTGGATGCAATATTCCAAGTGTGGCCTTACCAAGGCATTGTAAAGTGGTATTAATACTTCACGTGATCTTGATTCTATCCCTCTGTTAATGCAGCCCAGCACTGTGTTGGCTTTTTTGGCAGCTGCAGCACACACTGCTGGCTCATATTTAAGTGATTGTCCACTAGGACTCCGAGATCCCTCTCACAGTTACTACTAATATCCTAAGCCATATGATTTACTATCAGCATGAATTCTAGTTTTAACATTACAACACTGATATTATTGATACTGTTCTCTTAATTATCCATTAACTATTTGTCTTTTGAATATTAATGCAACGAAATGAGATGTTCGGATGTTCCTTTGAACGTCCATTTGCAGCTGGGGAAGGCAGAATTAAGAATTATGTCTAGTTTAATGAAGAGAAGGACTGGAGTGTGTGTGTGTGAGAGAGAGAGAGACAGGGGTAGTCAACCTTGGCTCTTTTATGACTCATGGACTTCAATTCCCACAATTCCTGAGCCAGCTTAGCTGGCTCAGGAATTCTGGGAGTTGAAGTCCACGAGTCATAAAAGAGCCAAGGTTGACTACCCCTGGTGTGAGACAGGATAGCAGGATTCCAGTATCATAAAGATGAGGGGGGTCAATTTATTTTCCAAAGCACCTGAAGGCAGGACAAGAAGCAATGGATGGACACTAATCTGCTTTGCTTAGCTTCCTGAGGTGCTGCCTTTCTGTGGGGTGATAGACCATTCCATTGGCTGCCACTGAAGTGACAGGAACAATGGATGGAAACTAATCAAGGAGAGAAGCAACCTGGTATTAAGGAGAAATTTCCCACCAGTGAGGACAATTAATCTGTGGAACAGCTTGCCTCCAGAAGTTGTGGGTGCTCCATCACTAGAGGTTTTTAAGAAAAGTCTGGACAGCCACCTGTCTGAAATGGTATAGAGTCTCCTGCTTGAGCAAAGGGGTTGGACTAGAAGACCTCCAAAGTCAATTCCAACTCTATTCTGATTGATTGATTGATTGAAAGTTGCAAATTTCACAATAACATAGGGCAGTGATGGCGAACCTTTTAGAGACCGAGTGCCCAAACTGCAACCCAAAACCCACTTATCCATCATCGAGTGCCGGGTGGGTGTGGCCCATTGGCTGGGCGTGGCCCATTGGCTGGGCATGGCTGAAGTGGTAACGGCAGACTGGGTGGGACTAAAAAGTTCAATCAATCAATTCCAACTTTGCAAGATCTTTTTTTTTTTCCACGAGAAGTTGAGATTGACTGATTTAACCTTTTTTTTTTGCACACGGCGGTGGAGGCCTAAAGCGAAAAGATTTTATAAAACCCAGCTGAAGGCCTAGGACTGGGGCAATGGCATACGTGCCCACAGAGAGGGCTCTGAGTGCCGCCTCTGGCACCTGTGCCATAGGTTTGCCACCATTGACATAGGGGATGCCATACAGCCCTACCATAGGGACTTGATGGCTTTTT
>NW_015415612.1:0-1664 GCF_001527695.2 Protobothrops mucrosquamatus | reverse complement strand
TAAACAGAATGTTGCGTCCTGTGTTGCAAGCAGACAAGCTGGAGAATCATTTCAGCTGAGGTTCTGCAAGGGAAGAAGGGATCCTTCAACCATTTCAGAAGCAACCTGGCCATCTATTGGCGTCCCGTAGAACAGAAGTCCCCAAATTTTTGGGTATCAGGAACCGGTTCTGTGGAGAAAGCCTTTTCCACCGACCGGACAGTGCGTGGTTTTGTGTGCTGCCTGTATCCCACGGATGGGGCGTTGCTTGTTTGTGCGGACCAGTTGCTGGCATGCCGTGGCCCGGTACTGGTCCATAGACCGGGGGTTGGGGACCCCTGCCCTAGTATGACTTGGTAGCAGTCCATTAAAAACACAAGGCAATGGAGGACCAAGAGACCGTGTCTGCTTTACAGAAAGTCAGGGAATCCTTGACTTACAACCGTTCGGCACTGAAAAAAAAGTGACTTATGACTATTTTTCCCTGGTACGACCGTTGCTGTCACGTGACCAAAATTCAGATGCTTGCCAACTGACTCCTATTTATGACGGTTGCGATGTCCCAGGCTCACGTGATCTCCTTTGGCGACCTCCTGGCAAGCAAAGTCAATGGGGGCAAGCCAAATTCACTTATCAACCTTGTTCCAACTTAACAACTGCACGGGAGGTTTTTAAAAAGGGACTGGACAACCAGTCCATTTGAAATTATATTGAGTCTTCTTCTCCTTGGCCGGGGGAATTGCAGAGAAGACCTCCACGGTCCCTTCCAACTCTGATATTCTTCTCAATCAATAGCTGGGGTGGTTGTGATTGTGGCTGCAGGGTTCCATTATTTTGAATGGTGTTTCCTGATGAAACCCAGCACTGAAATACCCTCATCCTAATAAAAATTATTATTTTCTTTGGGGTTGCAGGGTTGTTGTTTCCCGCCCACCACCACCTTCTTCACACATCAGACTCTCAGAATGGCGGAAAGGTTTAAATTTGTGGCGAATGGTCTGTGCGCGCAGCACAATCGTCAGAATGTTAAACTTGGAAGTATAGAATTTCTGGCTCATTCTTAAGGAAACATAATTTTTCCAGGATCCAGACAGCAACAGAAGAGTTTTCTCCACCACTCTGTGGTTCAGTTGGGGGAAGAGATGGTGGCGGGGGGGGGGGAATTCAATTGACGTCTGCTTTGAAAGCTTTACCCAAACCTTTTTAGAAGAATCAAATTCCGTAGCTTAGAAGCTGAGCTGTGGACTTGGGCAGTTTGCTGTTGCCCATGAGGTTGAAGCTTGTTCTCCAAGTTCAGGAGATGGAAGGAAGAGCTTTAAAAAAATAAAATAAAAATAAAAGCTAACTTAAAATTGCTTAATAGGGATTAGCTAGGAGAGATGAACAGAGTAAACATTTCCAGAGTATTAAAGCAGCAAAGTATCAGAAAACTCTTCTGTTTCCAAAGGCAACCCAAGCAATTATGTTCATACTTTTTCCTTCGTTTCTAGGAACACTTTAGGCAGTTCAGCCAATTTGTAGAACTATGTCCAAGATATCTCAGAAGAGAAATGAAGTCAACATGGAGTGAGGGTAAATCCTGATTTATCTCAACACTCCCTTCCCCTTTGCTATCCAAGAACTACCCAAGAATTGTTTTCAGAACTATCCTCCTCCTCCTCCTCCTCCTCCTCCTCCTCCTCCTC
>NW_015415610.1:0-1664 GCF_001527695.2 Protobothrops mucrosquamatus | reverse complement strand
ATATATTTATATTTCCTATTTTGAAATTTCTCTCTGTTATTTTTTTTTTTCATTTTTCCCAGAGATCCCAATTTAAAAGCATTGCAGATTGACGAAAGCATTCAATCTCATTTGTGGAAAGTCACAAGAAATTGTAGCCAAACGTAGACTAGACAGCCACGTCAATTCTCAATACAAAATTAAAAAATATTAGCTGGAACGAGATGCTTTTTCAAACCGTGTTTGAATCATAGGTTTGAGCAAGAAGCATTACAGGTTTCAGCACCTTATTACAAGAAAAAGAAGTTGACAAACACTTGGGGGGGGGAGGAGAATCCAAGCAACTTGAAATCATAAAAAACATCGGCTTCTTCGAAGAATTATTATTTCTGTTCTTGCTCACAGTTCGCTGGCTAGGCTATGCCTTGCTTTAGAACAGCGTTTCTCAACCTAGACCATTTTAAGGCATGTGGACTTCAACTCCCAGAATTCCACAGCCAGCATTGCTGGCTGTGGAATTCTGGGAGTTGAAGTCCACATGCCTTAAAATGGTCAAGGTTGAGAAACACTGCTTTAGAAATATATGGAAATACTATTAAAAGTAAGAGACCAACAAGGGAGAAGAGGGGAGGAAAGAGGGAAGCGAGACGGGGATGGCAGCTTAGATGCCGTGAACCCCGCTTTGGCCCAAATTATCCAGGGGGTGGGGCGCCCTGCCTCCCCCCCGGCCCTCGAGAGGTTTTTCTTGGCTGCCGGGAAGCAGGAAGGCAGGCGGGCGACAGGGAGGGCAACCCTGAACCAAGGGGGCCGACGGGGATGGGCGGACGGCGGGGTGGGGGCGGGGGCCGCTCACATTTTCTTCGTCGCTTTCCTGATTCGCCGCCCACGCCAGAGCTAGCAGCGCCCACAGCAGCGGCCACGCGCCCCTCGAGACCGCCATGGCCGACTCTGCGCGGAGCCTCCGGCTTCCTCAGCGCCGCCCAGGCGGGCCCGGAGCCCGCAGCCTCGGCTCTCCGATCATCGAAACTTCCGCCTCCAAAGCCCGCCTCGGACCGGTCTTTCCGTCACGTGGCTCGTTGGGCCTTCCGTTTCGGGGAGGGGGCGGGGCCTCGAGCTGCCCCAACGGGAGACTCACTTGCCTGGCCCCGCCCCTTTCGGCAAAAGGATACATGGAAGCGTTCGCCCCCGCCCCCGCGTGGGAGCGGAAGGAGCGCCGCCGCGTGCCGTCTGCAATAGCCCACGCCGCCGCTAGAGGGGAGCCTAGACTGAGAGGGGGCTCGTGGGAGCCCTCTAACGGTCACGTGCGTTTCTGCAGTCGAGATACGGTAATTAATTAGTCGTTGAAGCTGCTGTTGTCTGTCGCGCGTCCAATCGAGAGGGAGATGGGATGGGAGGAAGCCTCCCTTTTATTTAGAAATGAAAATCTGCCTGCAAGTCTAAATTGAAAATTGATATGCAATTGGCTGTATTTATTTTTTTATTTTTATTATTATTTATTTTATTATTTTAATTTGTATACCGCCCTTCTCCCATAGGACTCAGGGCGGTTCACAGCATATTAAAAACAAATAATATACACAAAATACAAAAAATACAAAATACAAAAATACAAAAATACAAAAAAATAAACCCCGATAAAAGCCGAATTAAAACCAAATATTACCAGCTGTGTTTCCGATTAAAAT
>NW_015415609.1:0-1665 GCF_001527695.2 Protobothrops mucrosquamatus | reverse complement strand
GGTCTGTTATTAGCTGAAACAGTAGTTTATTTGTAATGGCTACATTCATCTATTAAATCAGAATTTAATTTTTGTTATTGTTCAGTCATTAAGTTGTGTCTTCATGACCCCACAGAACATACCATGCCAGTTTCCCCTATTTTCCATTGTCTCCTGGAATTTGCCCAAATTCATTGCATCGATGACAGTATCTAACTACTGTACGTCATTCTCTGTCATCCCTTTCTTCTTTTGCCTTTAATCTTTCCCAACATCAGAGTCTTTTCCAAAGAGTTGTCTCTTCTCATTAGGTGGTGAAAGAATTTGAGCTTCAGCTTCAGTATCTGTCTAGGAAGATCTAATTAGAACATAAGATACACTCTTTTACGAGGTTTTTGCATAACTAATACACACAATATCACTTTGCAAAAATGATTTGTATGGATACACTCTAGATAAAATTCATATATCAGATACAAAAGAATATTAATAAATGTTGTATACCAATCCACAGTATATTCAAGCAATCTGGTTATTTTATTTGTTATTGTTATTATTAGAATTCTAGTTTCAGGTTGATAAAAACATGTATATCTTCAGATTTCTCAGATTTAGCACATAATACTTTTAAAAAAAAAGAAAATATACATCTTTAGAAAAGCTACATATCTTACCATTCCCATCTTTAATGGCAGTAACATTGTATCTCTTGAAAGAATGTTGAAGGGCCAAAAATATCAAAATTACCTTTTTTATTCTTTTTATTCTTAATTCTTTTTTCCTATTTTATTTTTTTTTCTTTTTCTTCTGTTTATTTAAATAAAGAAAATAAAAATGAAAGCCAAAACCAAAACAAGCAAGCAGACAAACAAACGAATCAGTGTTATTCCTATGGTTAGACTAGGTTATGCAACTCATACAGATAGGAAATTAGTAGAAAAGGAGAATTTGGGGCCAGAGTATTTTGACCTACAGCAATAGCAATAGTATTTAGACTTATATACCACCCCATAACACTATACCATTATAGAATCTGTCCAGTAATGGGTAATTGCATGCCATGTTGTCCTCTAATCTGTAAGAATTCTAAACTTGTCATTGTGAAGTTTTATGTTAGTTTATGATTTTTACTTTTCTTGGTGAATTAGGTGCAACCTGTCTCAGTTTGTAATGACAAGTGCCAACCTGGTTACAGGAAACAAAAGAAAGAAGGGGAGCTCTTCTGCTGCTATGATTGCATTCCCTGCCCAGAAGGCAAATTTTCTGAGTGGGAAGGTAAGAAGTATACTCCAGTTTTTTAAAGCATGGTAGTTACCAAAGGAATGAATGTACAAGATGATTCCTATCATCTTGCTTCATATGCCTATGTTCCGTATCTCGGTAGCTCAAGAAAATACTAACAGATCTGAGTGGTTAAGGTTTGGATAGATTAATCCTAATTCTTAGTCAATGGATGCTCATGGTAAAGAAAATCACCCTCTTAATTGATGTATTCCTGCAATATTTCCAATGTTGGGAAAAGAGAGGTGAAATAGAGAAATCAGTACACTCAGAGTAGAAATGAGTGCATTTCTACTGCAATCCAGATAAGGCAAAATTAGGCTCATAGAGCAATGGATCATCTCTCAAGGAAAGAATAGTTTTGATGGAAAATCTCTCTATTTCCTCACTCATAGACCCTTGATT
>NW_015415608.1:0-1665 GCF_001527695.2 Protobothrops mucrosquamatus | reverse complement strand
TAGAATAGAATAGAAATACGGAATAGAATAGAATAGAATAGAATAGAATAGAATAGAATAGAAATACGGAATAGAATAGAATAGAATAGAATAGAATAGAATAGAATAGAAATACAGAATAGAATAGAATAGAATAGAATAGAAATACGGAATAGAATAGAATAGAATAGAATAGAATAGAATAGAAATACGGAATAGAATAGAATAGAATAGAATAGAATAGAATAGAATAGAATAGAATAGAATAGAATAGAAATACAGAATAGAATAGAATAGAATAGAATAGAATAGAATAGAATAGAATAGAATAGAATAGAATAGAAATACAGAATAGAATAGAATAGAATAGAATAGAATAGAATAGAATAGAATAGAATAGAATAGAATAGAAAAGAAATACGGAATAGAATAGAAATACGGAATAGAATAGAATAGAATAGAATAGAAAAGAAATACGGAATAGAATAGAATAGAATAGAAATATGGAATGGAATAGAATAGAATAGAATAGAAATACAGGATAGAATAGAATAGAATAGAATAGAATAGAATAGAATAGAATAGAAATACGGAATAGAATAGAATAGAATAGAAATACAGGATATAATAGAAGAGAAGAGAATAGAAGAGAAGAGAATAGAAATACAGAATAGAATAGAATAGAAATAGAAATAGAAATAGAAGAGAATTGCTCTTCAAAGCTACAAAGACACTGAAAAAAGGACTTACGACTGTTTCTTACATACAACCATTGCAGCATCCCCATGGTCATGTGATAAAAATTGGACACTTGGCAACTGGCATGTATTTATGACAGTTGCAGCGTCCCGGGGTCACGTGACCCCTTTTTGTGACTTTCTGACAAGCAAAGTCAATGGGGAAGCCACATTCACTTCACAAACGTTTTGCTTAGCAACAAAAATTTGGGGCTCGGTTGTGGTCCTAAGTCCAGGACTTACCTGTATCTTATTCCCCCCGTTTTCTAAATTCTAAAGACTGAAACTGCTCCTGTGAATTGCAGACCTGTGTGTATCTCTACAAACCACAGATCCGTGCAGAAAACTGCCTTATAATTGTCTGCCAACAAAAACGCCTCTACATTGAAAGAGTTTCTATCCAACTGGTGGAGCATTTTTACCCTCTTCTCTTACGTCTACCTGTTCTGTCCTTAGTAATGTCTTCAACTCAGTCCTTACTCCATCCTTTATCCTGCTTGGGGAAGGTGAGGACGAGAACTAAGGGAAGCACTTTGTTTTTACAGAGTGTAAAGCAAAGATGATTTAGCTAATGAACCGTGCTAATATTCCACAGCAGCTAAGCTTTAGAGCTCTCGGGTGACTTATTTCAATCCTAAACTGTGCAATTAAAATTTTTGGCTGGGAAGTTCCCAAAGGTCCTACTTTTAAATATCTTAATTAGGAGGAATCCCATTGCACAGGATAGCAGTTCTGAGCATAGAGGCCTCTGTAAAAAGGGAGGTGTGGATTTATCCGACATTAACTCAAGGTGGAATCTCCATTCTGGATTTGGGAAGGAAGGAAGGAAGGAAGGGGAGGAAGGAAGGAAGGAAGGAAGGAAGGAAGGGGAGGAAAGAAGGAAGGAAGGAAGGAAGGAAGGGGAGGAAAGAAGGAAGGAAGGAAGGAAGGAAGGGGAGGAAAGAAGGAA
>NW_015415607.1:0-1665 GCF_001527695.2 Protobothrops mucrosquamatus | reverse complement strand
AAAACAGTTGTGTTAGAAAGTCAGCTTCAAGCAAGCAAACAAAAAAATAACATTATGTTTCAGAAATGATTTTTTAAAACTGATAGTCAAAAATGAAAAATTCTTGACAGATGAAATGTTCTTGGATATGAGTAGAATGACCTCCAAGATGAAGCCATCCATTGATTTGGAGCCAGCTATTATCAACATGATGATTATACCTAGTTGTATGTGTCAATCTTTGACCAATCAAGTGATACTGTTGAAATCCTCACCCAGTGTCTCTAGAGATTGTGCAGGCCTGTATGGAGAGGAACAAATTCAGAACCAACCCTGAAAAAACCAACTGGCAGGTTTATTTGGGGGCCCTGTCCTCGGGATATTCCATTGTTAAGTCTTCAGTGGGTTGCACTTCCTTATCTGAGATCCCAAGACTTTCACCTTTCATCTCTTACTGGAAGAGCAGGTAGTGATGTGGCCAGGAGATGCTTTACATTATGTCATCATCATGCTTGCTCACTGCCCACTGCTGGAGCAGGAGACTTTGGTCATGGTAATTCATTCTTTTGGCATCTCCTTCTTGGGTTACAAGTTCTACCCTTGAAGATCTCTAAGAAGGCCCACTTTGTTCAAAATGCAGTGGTATGTTTAAATTATGCAACTACTTTTGGTCCTGAATTGTCTTCTAGTGTGATTCCAGAAGAAATTAAAGATACTAGTTATTACCTATAAATTGGGTTATTTGCAAAACCATCTTTCATCTGTTACTTTTGCCCATTCCACCAGTTCTGGGAGAATTGATATTCTATGGGTCCCGTCTACCAAGTAATGTCATCTGATGGGATTCGCGAACCATGCTTCCTGTTGAATGCCTGCACTGTGGAATAGCTTGTTATCTGAGATTCAGATGGATCTCATTCCTGCTATTCTCTGAAGACCTTGGTGTTGGGCCATTGGGCCAGAGGAGTCCATCTCTAGAAGAGGTATTATGATATGATGATATGAGATATATGATATGATATTATTAATTTATTTACTGCCCATCTTGTAAAACACTGGAAACATTAAACTCATCCATTATAAAAACACAGCAGATAAAAATATTAACAGATAAAATAATGAAGACAAGATGGCAAAGAAGGGAGCCGGACGCACCGGGGAGGGGGAGGGAGGTAGTATTGAATTTTAATTAATCACTTCCAGTATGAAGCTCCCCCATTGGCTCCTCAAGCCATCTGCCAGAGCCAGGTCTTAAAGCTCTTTTGAAATATCAAGAGGGTGAGAGTCAATCTCACCTTAAGGGGTAAGATGTTCCAGAGGGCAGGAGCCATGGCAGAGAAGGCTCTTCTCCTGGAGCGCACCAGCCAAAATCCCTTGGCCGACAGGATCCACAGTATGCCCCCTCTGCCAGCATGGGTGGGACAGGCCGGTCTATTGGGGTGAGACAGTTCCTCAAGTAGACTGGACTCACACCATACAGGGGTTTGAAAGTGATGACCAACACCTTGAATTGTTTCCAGAAGCAGACAGACAACCAGTGGTGTAACATGAGCCACTCACAAAACAGTGGTGTAACATGGGCCACTCTAGGGGCTCTAAGAATTGCTGTGCCACCTCATTCTGTGCCAGCTGTACTTCTCAATGCTCTTCAAGGGTATCCCCATTTAGAGTGCATTACAATAATCC
>NW_015415606.1:0-1665 GCF_001527695.2 Protobothrops mucrosquamatus | reverse complement strand
TGCCTGAATCTTATTGAGTTGGAGAGTGTCTAAATCACAGAAACAAGTGAATGAATTAATCAAAGCAAAGTTTATATGAATTGAAATGAAATTGTACAATATTTAAAATGTTCTAGTTAGTATTTTTATGGTCCAAAATGTGTCTCTGTTTAATCCTCTTTATAAAATATTATAAAATATTTTGGACCATAAAAGAGAGAAGACTCTTAACAATCCACCACCAGTTCCTTGCTTTTCCACAGAACAAATGGAAGATGATTAAAATTTATTGTGGATTACCTTAAATATCTCTTTTATTATCAGAATTATTATATTTTGGAAGATAGAATACAAGTCTTTATTGTATTTTTTGTGTGTCTCTTTCAACACTATTTAATGGAACTGAAATTCATACTGCAATCATTAGATGCAAATTCCCTTTGCCAACTTTGCTACACAGAAATAGCTAATTTATAACATATACACTTTTATTAATGCCTACTTCCTCCTTTCATTTTCTCTCACCCAGAGCTGTGCAAAACCCCCATATTAGAAATAATTGGATTTCTTTGGCTAATATATGTAGAAAATCTATGAAAAGATTGTTATCCTCAATGAGAAAACATGGATTCCTTAGATAACAATTTAACACACTGGAGGTGTGTGTGTGTGTGTGTGTTACACAATACTCAGGATCAGAAGTCTTAATTTAACAATTGAAGTGTGAAGGGAAGGAATACTTCATAAGCTCATTTTTTTATTCTCAGTAAAAATACTTTAACAATGAAAGAAGCTAGTATTCTAACAGTGATGCTGGCCTAAACTCTCTATTTCCTTATTAACACTTCAGCAAAGAGTGAAGGTTTTGTTATAATAGTAGTGTACATTTTACTGATAAGAGCATAAGATTCATGAATGATTTTGTTTTTCAGTTTCACATAAAAATAAAAAAGCCTTATTAAAAAGAAAGTAAAAAAATTATGCAGTCTCCTTCTTAACCAAGTCTGACAACAACTAATGAGAATGTTATCATATAGGAAATCTATTATAGTTTCCTATACTAGTATAGAATGGGAGGCAATTTTCCCACAAGACAAGGCAAAATGTAATGCTATTCAGGTATTTGTGAATCTCCCTCCTAATACACTATTTAAAAGAAACCAGAATGGCAATATTAGTACCACTCCCCTAGGTAATGAATAAAAATTAGGATGTTCATGTTTATATTCTGCAAAAGGAGACCAGTTTTATTTTTGATTATTGTAGAAAACAATCATTTACCGAGAAACAAGCCGGTGAGCTTGCTCCACACCTCTTCCTCCAATACACCAAAATGGCGTCTATCATTACTGGCTTTTGTTTCTACCTAGGAAGAGCCATTTCTAAACCAAGTTCTCAACTATAGCCACTCAACGTGTTTATTTTCTCAGAATGTTAACAGAATCTATGTGGGTCCTACAACAGTTTATTTATTTATTTATTATTTATTATTTATTTATTTATTAATTTAATTTCTATACCGCCCTTCTCCCGCAGGACTCAGGGCGGTGCACAGCATATTAAAAACAGATACAATAACAATATACAAAAATAAAACCCTTCTAAAACCAAATTAAAAACCAAATATTAGAGGCTGTGTTCCAATTAAAATTATACTTAAAATCGTCCCTAAATAAAATCCTCCTT
>NW_015415605.1:0-1665 GCF_001527695.2 Protobothrops mucrosquamatus | reverse complement strand
ATAGATCTTCTAGTTTTCATTCTCCCCTGGCTGATCCATGGTGATTTCCTCAGGGAGTAAAATCTCCAGCCCTTTTACACCCATCCCCAAAGTGCTGTTTCCCTGTTGCTAGCCACAGGGAGTGGAATCACAGCTGAGCAAAGGACTATAGGAAGAAAAGTTGATACTTTCCTTCCCATCGTGTGGATAGCTGTTTCTGCCGGCCAAACAGCCCCTCAATCCATGGCCAAACTTCGGGCAGGGGCAGCAAATGATGAAATGCGTAGACCTCTACTTACGACTGTTCAAAGTTACAGTGGCCCCTTATGAATGTTTTTCACATGACCGTTGCAGCATCCCCATGGTCACGTGATCAAAATCCAGATGCTTGGCAACTGGCATGTATTTACGACGGTTGCAAGTGTCCCGGGGGGTCACATGATCACCTTTTGCGACCTTCTGACAAGCTAAGTCAATGGGGAAACCAGATTCACTTCACAACCGTGTTGTTAACTTAACAATTACAGCAATTCGCTTAACAACTGTGGCAAGACAGGTCGTAAAATGGGGCAAAACTCCCTTAACAACTGTCTTGTTTAGCCACAGAAATTTTGGGCTCAATTATGCTCAGAAGTCAAGGACTACCTGTACCACGGCATCACAATGCAAACCTTACCCCTTCTGTATTACCACACTTTGTAAAATGAGTAGAGTTTGCATCTTGAATGTCATCATACATGTTTCATTTGTTGGGCAGCAACTTGGTCTATCCTGTTTCCTTCCTCTCCAGCCACATCTGTGGTCTCTGATATGTTTCTGAGCTCTTCAACTATTTCCAAACTAGTGTTTTCCCCCTCATTCTGGCCCCATTCCTATTAGTTGACCTGTGTAGGCTGATTAAACCAGTAAAATTATATCTGGATGTAACACAGACGTGAATCTGTAGGTTCAAATAGCACTTGTAGTCACCTTGATACTGCTGCTATCTATTTGAACATGTCTGATTCTCAGCAAGTTAACATCTCATTCTGTTTCATGATGTATTTTGGAGATTCAGTTACTATGAACATTGTCCTACTAGAGTTTTATCAGCTTTAATTTGCATATAACTTTGGTTACATGAATATAACTTTGGTTACATGTGAGAGGGATCTCAGAGTCCTAGTGGACAATCACTTAAATATGAGCCAGCAGTGTGCTGCAGCTGCCAAAAAAGCCAACACAGTGCTGGGCTGCATTAACAGAGGGATAGAATCAAGATCACGTGAAGTATTAATACCATTCTACAATGCCTTGGTAAGACCACACTTGGAATACTGCATCCAGTTTTGGTCACCACGATGTAAAAAAGATGTTGAGACTCTAGAAAGAGTACAGAGAAGAGCAACAAAGATGATTAGAGGTCTGGAGGCTAAAACATATAAGGAAAGGCTGCTGGAATTGGGTATGTCTAGTTTAATGAAGAGAAGGACGAGGGGGGACATGACAGCAGTGTTCCAATATCTCAGGGGCTGCCACAAAGAAGAGGGAGTCAAGCTATTCTCCAAAGCGCCTGAAGGCAGGACAAGAAGCAACAGATGGAAACTAATCAAGGAGAGAAGCAACCTAGAACTAAGGAGAAACTTCCTGACAGTTAGAACAATTAACCAGTGGAACAACCTGCCTCCAGAAGCGGTGAATGCTCCA
>NW_015415604.1:0-1665 GCF_001527695.2 Protobothrops mucrosquamatus | reverse complement strand
ACTAATGCCACTCTATAAATCCTTAGTAAGACCACATCTAGAATGCTGCAACCAGTTTTGGTCTCCACACTATAAAAAAGATGTTGAGACTCTAGAAAAAGTGCAGAGAAGAGCAACAAAGATGATTAGGGGACTGGAGGCTAAAACATGAAGGACGGTTACAGGAATAGCACATGGCTAGTCTAGAGAAGAGAAGGACTAGGGGAGACATGATAGCAGTGTTCCAATATTTGAGGGGCTGTCACAGAGAGGAGCGGGTCAACCTATTTTCCAAAGCACCTGAAGGCCAGACAAGGAATAACAGATGGAAACTGATCAAGGAGAGATTCAACCTAGAAATAAGGAGAAATTTTCTGACAGTGAGAACAATCAACCAATGGAACAGTTTGCCTTCAGATATTGTGGGAGCTTCATCACTGGAAGAGACTGGACTGCCATCTGTCAGAAATGGTGTAAAGTCTTCTATTTGGGTGGAGGGGAGTTGGACTAGATGACCTACAAGGTCCCTTCCAACTCTGTTATTCTAATTATAATTCTAATTCAAATCTCTGAAAAGTTTGACATCTACACTGATTTTTTTTACCTAACAATGTTTTGTGGGATAGAAGAAACAAAATGTTTATACTTCGCTGTAATAAGCTCATGTGGTTCTCGTGCTTACATGTTTTTTTTTCCTTCCAGTGTTTCTCCTTGGCTCCCCTGGTTCGGCCAGCAGTAGCAGCCAAGCACTCACAGTCTTCTGGAACATTTACTAACAGTGTACGTATCTGTCAATGATGCATGAATGAGAAGGTATTCAAGATGCAAACTGCTAATTCTTGTCATTACCAACTTAAACCAGCTATTTCATTGAATAGCTGTGCAAAGAAATTAAATAATGTGACACTGCAAAGCAGGAATTTAAATATGACATCAAATAAGGTAAGAAAGGCTCAAGTGAAAATGATAGCCCACTTAACTCCTGATTGGTAAGATCGCTAGGCTATAGAGCCCATCTTTCAGCATCAAGCTTGGTGATTGGTTGATTCTTAGCAGCCCATCTGGGGTCTTCTGCAGTGTTCCTCTGGCAATCATGTGGTCTATCCTGATAGGAGCTTTGTGCTTCCTCCAAGATAATCCAAGAGCTGTTTCTGGTTCTTATCAACCTGGTTCCTCTCCTCTACTCCATCCACTCAATTTAGACACATATATGTTAGCTTGGGCCCTATTTCTTTATTTGGTCAGTTCTAATTGTGCCATTACCTGCACATACATGTTGTAACAACCTCGCCTTCTTTATTTGGATAAGTTGAGCTATGCCATCATCTGAACTAATATGTAAACATGTTGTGCAACTATGCCCTGCAAGCCTATACATCTCACTGATTAAATTCAACCCAGTCCTGTATTTCTATCCATAGGAAATCTGATATGTATATAAGGATCTGCATTCCAGTTTGAAGAGATTATTGTCTGTTCCTTTTTTTCACGTATCTTCCTTCTTTTCTTTCCTCTATTCCAACTCTTTCTAGGTGAAGGAATTACCTCTGATGACCTTGAAGTCTAGAGCCATTGGTGGCAGACGAAGCCTTGCTCACAGTTTATCACCCAACGCTGTGGCACCCAATTGTCAATCCCAGCTAAATAGTTCAATTTCCATGCACTCAGGTGTCCATCCCCTTTCTT
>NW_015415603.1:0-1665 GCF_001527695.2 Protobothrops mucrosquamatus | reverse complement strand
GGGTGGGACAGGGTGGGGGGATGGGGCCGGGTTTTGGGCACTCGGTTTCTAAAAGGTTCGCCATCACTGCCCTATATCAACCTGCTACTGCTTCCAGGTTAACTGCAGAAATGGCTGGCTGGTTGCTTGCACTGAATTCAATCAATCAATCAATTGAAATAAGAGCTGGAAGGGACCTTGGAGGTCTTCTAGTCCAACCCCCTGCTCAAGCAGGAAACCCTATTCCCTTTCAGACAAATGGTTGTCCAATCTCTTCTTAGCAACCTCCAGTGTTGGAGCATTCACAACTTCTGGAGGCAGGTTGTTCCACTGGTTAATTGTTTTCTCTGTTAGGACATTCCTCCTTAATTCCACATTGCTTCTCTCCTTGATTAGTTTCCCTCCATTGTTTCTTGCCTTGCCTTCTGGTGCTTTGGAAAGTAAATTGAGCCCGTCTTCTTTGTGGCAGCCCCTCAAACACTGGAATATTCCTGACCCCCTGTAAAAACTAGGGGAGAAAAATGCCAAAAAAAAGTAATAAGGGTTTCTCTTTGCTCCAAGATATATGTGTGTGTGTGTGTGTGTGTAATACCCTCAGATTGTGCTTCCTGGACTATTTTGTCATCTTCCAAAAGTGGTGGAACACCACCTTCTCCAGAAAATGCCAATTGTTGCACATTGCCAAAGTCTGACCTACCTTGTCAGATATGACGGAAGCCGGGAGCTGGTGAATGACATATGGATGGTGTAATGTGGCCTTGACCCAAACATCTTTTTTCCCCCTCCGCATTCATGCAGTGACGCCAGGACAGCAACCCAAGTGGGCAGTGATTTCACATTGTGTCCTGGAGGGATTTCTGCTGAGGTAGCTCAGCAAAAATATCTCTGGCTGCCAACAAACTGCAGGCCTTTGATTTCAAGCCAAATTCCAGCTGTTCTGCAAAGATGACGGTTCTCTTTCTCACACTCTGGAGTCCGAAAGGGATACAGCGTTAGCGGACTCCCACAAACTTGCTCTGGTTATCTCATCCTAAACAGAATACAGAATAACAAGAGTTAAAAGGGACCTTGGAGGTCTTCTAGCCCAACCCTCTGCTCAAGCAGGAGTCCTTATACCATTTCAGACAAATGAAGTGGTGAATGCTCCAGCACTGGAAGTTTTTAAGAAGAGGTTGGACAACCATTTGTCTGAAATGGTATAGGGTTTCCTGCCTGAGCAAGGGGTTGGACTAGAAGATCTCCAAGGTCCCTTCCAATCTATTCTATTCTATTCTATTCTATTCTATTCTATTCTATTCTACTCTACTCTACTCTACTCTATTCTCTATTCTATTCTCTATTCTATGCTATTCTATTCTATTCTCTATTCTATTCTATTCTATTCTATTCTATTCTATTCTATTCTATTCTATTCTATTCTATTCTATTCTATGCTATTCCTATTCTATGCTATTCTCTATTCTATTCTATTCTATTCTATTCTATTCATAATAATAATAATAATAATAATAAAGTTGGAAGGGACCTTGGAGGTCATCGAGTCCAACCCCCTGCCCAGGCAGGAACCCTACACCATTTCAGACAAACGGCTGTCCAGTCTCTTCTTAAAAACTTCCAGTGTTGGAGCATTCACCACTTCTGGAGACAGGTTATTCCACTGGTTAATTGTTCTAACTGTCAGGAAGT
>NW_015415602.1:0-1665 GCF_001527695.2 Protobothrops mucrosquamatus | reverse complement strand
GTTGGGGTGGCCTGGGGTGGAGATGTACAGCTGAGTGTCATCAGCGTACTGATGGAAATCCACCCCAAAGCCACGGATGATCTCTCCCAGCGGCTTCACATAAATATTGAACAGAAGGGGAGAGAGGACCGACCCTTGTGGGACCCCGCAAGTTAGGGGCCTTGGGGTCGACCTCTGTCCCCCTGCCAATACAGACTGCAGATAGATAGATAGATAGATACAGATAGATAGATAGATAGATAGAAAGAAAGAAAGAAAGAAAGAAAGAAGAAAGAAAGAAAGAAAGAAAGAAAGAAAGAAAGAAAGAAAGAAAGAAAGAAAAAGAAAGAAAGAAAGAAAGAAAGAAAGAAAGAAAGAAAGAAAGAAAGAAAGAAAGAAAGAAAATTTGGTGCATACAGCTTGCTATTTTGTATCTGGTATTAAAAAGTATTTCTTAAGAAGTCATATGGGACAGAGAACTTGGTAGATACCAAAGGAGTTCGTTGTCTAAGAAGATTGGAGTGACTTCATATTCCTTTTGTCCATCCCTGCTTTAAGGATTTTATGAAATGCCTTCCTGGTTACAGTCCTTAGACTTTGAAATGTCCTGCCTAATGAGTTCAAGCTTGTCTTTTTCTGTGATCTTTATTTTATGGGCATTTTTATTCAGATAGATTCTTGGAGGATAAAAAAAGGCTTTTGTATGCTATTTATTTTGTAAAATACAGGTAGTCCTTGACTTACAACAGTTCATTTAGAGACAGAAGTTACAACAGTACTGAAAAAAGTGACATGACCATTTTTCACACTTACGACCGTTGCAGCATCCCCATGGTCACATGATCAAAATTCAGATGCTTGGCAACTGACCCATATTTATGACGATTGCTATGACCTGGGGTTATGTTTCACTTAACAATTGTGACAAGACAGGTTGTAAAATGGGGCAAAACTCACTTAACAGATGTTTCAATTAGCAACAGAAATTTTGGGCTCAATTGTGGTTGTAAGTCGAGGACTATCTGTAATGTATTCTTAATGTTTCCATTCTTTTTTTAGTCACATATCTTTTATTTTTTCTTATTATTGCTTTTATTAGCCACTGTGAACCTTGGAGAAGATAACTTTATCTTCTCCATTGCGAAGCAAAGCTTTTACGTGATGATATGGACAAGCTACTCTTGTTCTAGGGGAGCGGCATTAAAATCTCTGGGGGTTTTTTTCTTGGGCTTTTTTTTCAGCTTTTCTGTTTTCTTCTTTAAAGGTCTCAGTGTTTGTTCAAGCGGCAATGCTACCTCCTGTGAAGAATGCTTGCTCGTTCATCCCAAGTGTGCTTGGTGCTTTAAAGAGGTATGTTCCTCCTTCTTTCTCCCTAGCAAAGCATATCGCATCCTGGACATTTCTAACCTCAGATCTTTCCTGACAAGTTTTCACCCTTAAAGAAAAATGCTATAGGGCAAGGGTCCCCAACCCCTGGTCCGTGGACTGGCACTGGGCCGCGTCATACCAGCAATTGGGCCACTCAAACAAGTGAAGCCCCTTCTGCTGGATGCAGGCAGCACACAAAACCACGCCCCCTCTGATCCGCGGAAATATCTTTATCCACAGAATCGGTCTCTGATGCCCAAAAGGTTTGGGGCCTCTGCTATAGAGTGGATACATCTTGTTCCTTAAGCTAAGACGCTT
>NW_015415601.1:0-1665 GCF_001527695.2 Protobothrops mucrosquamatus | reverse complement strand
AAGTTTCAAAGTTTTTTGTTTGTCTTTTGGTCAATTCAGTAACAGAGCTGGTTGGTTCAGATCACCGACGGGTCGTTGGAATTGTAATACAGATGTTCTTCACACTCGGAGTTGTGATTCTTCCTGGAATTGCTTATGTGATTCCCACATGGCAGGGGATTCAACTAGTTACCACACTTCCCAACTTTCTTTTCCTGTTGTATTACTGGTAACTCTACCATTACTTTCCTTTTCTCCCCCACCCCCACAATTATTTTTTCATGCATTCATGATGAGTCCTATTTAATGCAAATAGCAGCTGTTTCTTACAACAGAGCCTTTCCCAACTTAGTCTTTTCTAGAAGTTGAACTCTCAATGTATCTTCAGAGAAGCACATCCAAAAAAATATGAAAATCATGAGTCAAACACTTATTAATGGCACTAGATGGAGGAAAGCTAAAATGAGTTATTGTAATAAGCTGAGAATCATTTTTGTGTTGTGATTAAGACAATTTCTCTGTCTAAATCTCAGTCATTAGATATGCTCTTATGACATCTACATTATGGGAGCAACAATAATACTGACCTATATTTTGGAGTTGTTATATAGACTATTAATTTATATAAGTTTGAAATCTATAAAAATAATGGTTATCATTATTAATGAATAGCCATAAGTCATCATCCTTACTATGCCATGATTATATTCTATTAATATAATTGCTGTACTTAATAATAAGATAATTAATGAGATCAGTTTAAAACAATCCTAATACCTAATAAAAATGGAAGTACGTTTAAATATAAAGAAAACCAAATTCATGACAACAGGTACAGCAATCAGGTTTAAGATTTACAATGAAGACACTGAAGTGGTGATTATTCTTCAATCTTCTAAGATCATCTATCAAGAGGAAAGAAACTAGTAGTTAAGAAATATGCTGCAGACTAGCAATTGATATAGTAGCAATGAAGGCCATGGAAAATATATTCAGATGTTGGGATGTATCTTATATCCACAGAATTAGAACCATGGAAACAATGTTTTTTTCCCCATTTTCTTCTATGAAAGTAGTTTTCTTTTATGGAAGTGAAATCTGGACAGTGAAGAAGCAGGATAGAAAGAGGGTTTATGCTTTTGAACATTGATATTGGAGTAAACTTCTGAGAAAAGCACAGCCAAGCATCATTAAACAAATCAACTCAGAGATCTCACTTGAGGCACAGACTTAGATCAAACCCACCATCTGGTCAGAGCTGAAGAAGCTTCTTGGATGAGAAGCGAAGTGTCTTCAAAGAAAAACAAGAAAGTCCAGTTACCTCTTGAAAGAAAGCATCTTTGGGACAACCGTGACCTAGATGACTGAGAATCTCTATAGACATCTAGAGAAACTATCTATATGATCACAAGGACTTGACACACACTTGTTTGCACATAATCAAACTTGTTGATTATAAAGTGTTTGTAAGCCCTAGGGCAGGGATAGGCAACCTTGGCTCTTTTATGACTCGTGGACTTCAAATCCCAGAATTCCTGGCAACCTTGGCTCTTTTATGACTCGTGGACTTCAAATCCCAGAATTCCTGGCAACCTTGGCTCTTTTATGACTCGTGGACTTCAAATCCCAGAATTCCTGGCAACCTTGGCTCTTTTATGACTCGTGGACTTCAAATCCCAGAATTCC
>NW_015415600.1:0-1665 GCF_001527695.2 Protobothrops mucrosquamatus | reverse complement strand
AAATCAAAAGCAGCAACATTTGTTTAGACCAAAGGCCACACTCTTAAAATAGTTATTTTATTGTTTTAATTCATTGAAAACTCTATCCTGATGTTACATTTTTTTTTGCTAATGAATTTTAATGCTCTGGGCACTTCAGTTTAAGTACTCTCTGAAGTTTGAAATGCTTGGTATAAATCAATACTTTAATGTTGCTTTCCAAATACTATAGTCTGTAAAACTTGTCTTTATTATTAGTACGTAATATACAGCATTCATTATTTTTTTTATAAAAAGTGGTGGAGAAATGTTTTTGAAATGCATGTGTAGGGCTGGAGCCAGTTCTGTAGAGGGAGGGAACATTGACTGGTAAAAACAATAGGAGATGGCTTTTTTTTAGTGCTTCCTGAGACCAACCCCCAAGTTACTGCTGGAGAATTCTCCTTCGTCCTGGAGACTTAAATGAAATAGTACTTCCAATTTCTCTATTCTCAAATATGATTTAAGTTAATGAGTTAAGTCATTTCCACACAATTTACTTGCGTAGGACTGACTAAATGTGGACAGGCAATAGTTTTAAATTATTACTAGGGTTATACAATGGTACTGTGGGAAGCCCCTTCCCCCTGAGAATGAAATATTTTAGGAAATATTAAAAGAGACAGATTATATTTCCCCAAAGGAGAAGAGGAAAGACATCATCTTAAAGGCAGAAAGCAGCTCCAGTTTTCCTGCCTCAAGCAGAAACCTGAAGGGGCTAGTCTTTAGGAATGGAGATTTTGTAATCCATTCAGAAAGATTTGGCCATGCTATTCATAAACAAAGAACAGCCAGAAACCCTAAATAAGCAAAACAATAGGCAAAATCAAACTGACAGGATTAGCTCAGACAAACAAAATACCTAGGATTTGCATTTCCTCTCTTGCCTGTAGAGCCAGCCATGACCCCTACATGACCCCATAAATATCTGGCAACAGACATTTGAATACTAAAAGCACACACTCGAGCACAAATCACAGTACATTTCACAACGAATAGGCATCCCAATCACAAAGCCTCAAAGAATGTATAAAAACCCACTATTCTCAACTCCATTTTGTCAGCTGTCCCAGAACCACATGCTATTGTCGGTTCGGCTCATCAATAAACAGAGACCTTCTTTCCTAAGCAGCTAAACTCCATTTTATTTTTCAGTGTCTTTCTCCCGGCTTAGAAGTGGACCTGATTTTTCTTCCCACAGTACAAAATTATACAAACCTGCTCTGGTGAAATATACTAAGGCAGGGGTGTCAAACTGGCAGCCCACAGACTCACAGGCCATGCCCACCCCAGCTCCGCAAAGGCAAAAAACGTCACGATACGTCACAATACGTCACATGATGTGATCAACTGACACCCATGTACTAAGGTGTCTGGTCTCTCTCATTCTCTATCTCTCTCCCCCTCCATCTCCCCCATCTCTCTCTCTCTCTCTCTCTCTCTCTCTCTGTGTGTGTTATAGGTTCTTTAAAAACATTCACCCAATAAAATTAATTATGTCTGATTCATTTCCTTATTTAAACATTTACTACTAAAGTAATGAAGAAAATATTATATGAAAAGCACACAAAACTGGATCTAAGAAACAATTATCTAGTTACCAGTTAGCACTTGCATGATAATTTATAACATTAATTACATAAATCT
>NW_015415599.1:0-1665 GCF_001527695.2 Protobothrops mucrosquamatus | reverse complement strand
AAACCTGGTGGGCAGATGTCCACCAGTGGTACTCCACCTTCTACGCCCAACCAGGTCTCAGTAATACCTGCCAGGTCCGCGCCCCCCTCTAAAATAAGATCTTGTATGAGGGGGGCCTTATTTACCACGGACCTGGCATTACATAACATCAGCCGATGGTCCCGGGCCGGGGGGTCTGCGTCCCCTGGAGACCGAGTGGGGGCCTGAGGACCGGAGCACCCACAAGCTTGTAAGTAGCGTGTGCGTGCTCCCCTAACCTGATATGGTCCTCTGCTCCCGCCATATCTGCCTCTTTTAAAGATAAAGTTGAAAGTTATCAGCAATCATCAAAGTCTTTTGGAATGGAATGGCACTAATTGTCCTGGACCAACTTACTCTGGGAATCCCAATAAAAATATGGTTCAGTAAATCTCAAATATATTAGAAGATATAATGACTATTAGACCCAGGACCATTGGAAGACCTAGGAGAATAAGTAAGATCAGTCTGTTTTCCTTCTGCTAATCATAATCCATAAGAATGGTCAAGACTGTTTGTTATGAAGCCCTAAATCTAAAATAGCCTGAAATTAGGATTAATTAGATTGCAGAATTAACTTGCAAAATTGCATTCTAACCACTGTGCCACCATGGCTCTTAAGAACACATATGTTGCAAAAATCCTTCTTAAAATAAGTATTATGAATAACTATGTTTATAGAAGTATAAACTATAAACAAAATAAACAAAAATATTTCTTGGAGATGCACACAAGCCATCTAATTTCAGGGGCTTATTTTCAATATTATAATTTGGTACAGTTGCTTTCAGACATTGTCCAATCTGTGATAATGAATACGATTCAAATAAAGATTGCTCTGTGCTTCCCTAGTCATGAGGAAGATATACATAGCTGTTACCATTTTGCTTTTCCACAAAATGGAATGAAATAAGAAGCAAACCAGAGCTTCACCAAGGAAACAAATTTCATAATACTTGATGCAGAGAATATTGAACTGTATTTCTTTAAAATACATTTGAATACCTTATATTTTGTTGCTAATTATTTCTATGGAGGAGACATTACTTTTAAATTGGGAAGAGGAGGAGGAGGAGGAGATTTGTGACAAATAAGATTTAAATCTGATCTACAGTATTTATACTGATAAATATTGATATATATAACTGAAATGGTATTTAACGACTTGGGAAAACATGACAAGCTGGCTATGCCAAGCAAATACAGTTTCCTCATTTTTATTTGGGTGCTGCTCTCCTTCGTGTTGTACCATATTACTGCCATGCCTCTCTACATCCATAGACCTCAAAGTTATTTTTTAATTGACTGCTGTACCTATCTTAAACAAGCTAATTTGCATTTCAATAGAACTCCAATTTATTTGCTATAAATAATTTAACATTTACTATAAAATTCTCTACCAACATAGTTTTCTACCAAGATCAAAATCTTCCGACCTCATTTTAAACTTGCTGTGTTATTCCTTTTCTGCCTCATCCATCTCCATTTACAAAGCACACAGTATAGTACACAAACAGTAACTGTCTTATCTAGCTCGCTTGTTTTTTAACATACAGTATATACATTAAGAGTTGGTAGAGCTTGGATTCATATTTTGCAGGAATTTTGCCTCCCATCTGATGGAAGACTGATCTGGGAGCAAATAGA
>NW_015415598.1:0-1665 GCF_001527695.2 Protobothrops mucrosquamatus | reverse complement strand
TTCACTGGACTAGACAAACCCAATTCCTGCCATTGTTCTTCATATGTTTGAGCCTTCAGCCTCTAATCATTTTTGTTGCTCTTCTCTTCACTCTTTCCAGAGTCTCAACATCTTTTTTATAATATGGTGACTAAATCTGGATGCAATATTCTAAGTGTGGTCTTAGTAAGGCTTTATAAAGTGGTACTAATACTTCACACGAACTTGATTCTGACCCTCTGTTAATGAAACCTAGGACTGCATTGGCTTTTTTTGGCTGCTGTTGCACACTGCTGGCTCATATTTAAGTGTTTGGTTTCCCCAGTTACAATAACTACAATTCAACTCAAAAGTGGGACTCTACGGGGGCACACTAGAATTTCAAAATCCTTTGATCGCATTGTTGGATGTTATAAGTAATTCCATTATAGGTTGGAGACCTTTTTTTCCCAAAGCAAAGATTTGCACTGAGCATCAATGGGGAAAAAAAGGGGGGGGGAGTTATATCTGAAAGTAGGGAAAGAGTACTATTTTGTTCCTCCCTCTCAGTTAAGATTACATTGCAAATCTACAAATTTTGTTATTTGGTCTTTCGGTTTCAGCTTTCTTTCTGTTGTTGTTTATTTCAACCTCAACCTCATAAAAATCATGTAACCTCTTTTTGTTACACTTCAATGCTAAGCTCAATAATATCATGTAACCTAATTTTGAAACAGTTTAAATAATATATTTATTCATTAAATTATGAGAAACTTTTATTTCACCTAGGTCAGGGGTTGGCAACCTTGGCTCTTTTATGACTCATGAACTTCAACTCCCAGAATTCCTGAGCCAACTCAGGAAATCTGGGAGTTGAAGTCCACAAGTCATAAAAGAGCCAAGGGTACCTACCCCTGACCTAGGTCCTAGGACTACATATGGTGTGTTATAGATATTTGGCCCACATGAGAAAGGATATTCCCAGTTTCTGATAATCTTAACCAGACATTTGTATCTTCACTGAATCCAAAACTTTCTTCTGACTAGTTCAATGAACTAGCAGATGAGATGATGAAACTATCCTTGCTCAAAGCCATTTCAGTTGACAGATGAGCAAAAATCATGTGAAGATTCTTTTTTTTTAAAAAAAAAAACACACCACCCTTTTCACATGTGAATCTAGGTGTCTGAAGATGCCAAGAAATAAATCTCAATATAAATCTCAATATAATGGACTGATCTGTCTTGCTCACAAGCAAAGAATCTCTGTCTCTCTCAATAGCTCTGTCCATAATATTTCAATATCATCTAATGTCCATAATATTTTAATATCATCTATCATCTATAGTTTTGGAAAATGTAGCCCATGAATAGTTTGACCAAGGTTTTTGAGAAACATTAGGTACTTTGATGCCCATGCTGTTTTGGGATTATAGAAGTGGACGCCACACCCAGTGGGTACCTGGTCAGGAAAGGCTCATCTGTCATTCATGTAAAAGGGAGTCCTATAATTCTGTGTCTGCCAATCAATATAATCACATGGTTCTGAAAGGTAATTCAGGAAGTGACCCAACTGGTGTAATCCTAATCCCACATCAAGGGTTTTGCTGTCAGTTCAAGTGAATAGTTAAACTTCTGACTACTTACAAAACTGTGGCTACTGACAAATACTTATGACTCTTTTAATAAATCAAATACTGTTACTGT
>NW_015415597.1:0-1665 GCF_001527695.2 Protobothrops mucrosquamatus | reverse complement strand
GCTGCTCCGGTTTCAGCCACTGGTGGCAGAGCCTCCGGAGGTGGCGGCAGGCTTCCCGAGGCCCGTCGGCATCCTGGTAGCTGAACTGCCGGAAGAGGCCGCGCTCGTCGTTCCAGCTGACGGCCTGCTGGCCCAGGCGGAGCCTGGCACTTTTCTGACCGTGGAGCCTCTTCGGGGGCTCCATCGCGTGAGCTTCTCCGCTCAGGCTGATGGTGAGCTGGGTCCCTCTCTCGGCTCGAGGCTGCTGGGGGCAACCGGGCCTCCCTCGGAAGGAGGTCCCGGAAGGGCGAGGGTCGCTTCTGGGCAGAGGCATCCGAGATTGTGGGTTCCCCCCTTCCAAGGAAGGCGCTTCCAGGACCTTCAAGAATTCCTGCAACTGAGACTCCCACCGTTGTTGCAGGCTCCTGCAAGGCTCCGGGGTCGTTTTCTCAGGATCAGTCCTCCCCCAGAAATCCTGGATGCGCCCGGCGGGAATCAGGCGGGAGCCCGGGCCCACTCCCTTCTCTTTCATGGCCCCCGCCACGAGCCGCTCTCCCATCTGCGTCCCTTTCCCTTGCTCGGCCTTCAAAGGACTCTGAGCTGATTTCTCCCTGAGCTCGGCAGCCATTTTCTTTCTCCGGGGCTACCCTGGACTGGATCGACGCTTCTGCTCGGCGATGCCCCTGTCTCAGAAGAAAATGGGCACGGACATCAGAATCAAAGCCATTTAAATGCCAACAAGATTTCCCTCCCCCCCCCAAAAAAACACACACACACACAAATGAAGAATATAAGAATTTGAGACCAAAGCTGGCAACTGAGACGACTAGGCAAGGCTCTGGCCCTCACTCAATTCCTTTTTTTCTAAAAAAAAAAAAAATAGATTTTTTTTGTATTGCCCTTCCGATTATGATAGTCTTTGCCAACCGGGGTGCTCTTGAGATAGCCAGATCTGACCTCCCTTCCCAAACTCTGGAAGTTGAAAACTGTGTTCCAGTATTTGAGGGGCTGCCCCAAAGTAGAAGGAGTCAAGCTAGTCTCCGAAGCAGGACAAGAAGCAACGGATGGAAACTAACCAAGGAGAGAAGCAACCTAGAACTAAGGAGAAACTTCCTGACAGTTAGAACAATTAACCAATGGAACAACCTGCCTCCAGAAGCGGTGAATGCTCCAACACTGGAAGTTTTTAAGAAGAGACTGGACAGCCATTTGTCCGAAATGGCATAGGGTTTCCTGCCTGAGCAGGGGATTGGACTAGATGACCTCCAAGTCCCTTCCAACTTTAATAATAATAATAATAATAATAATAATAATAATAATAATAATAAATAATTGTAATAGTAATAGTAATAATAGTAGTAATAATCTACTGTACAGGGGACTTTAAGGTGGCCTGTATAGCATTTTCTCAACAAATTTATCACAATTAGACAATTTCAGGAACAATCACCATCCAAAGAACTGTCTGTGAAAGACTGTCTCTGAATGGCACATTAAGCAATAAATCATTTCCATAAAATAATACGGACAAATTCCTGTTTCCCATCTTTACTGGATTATTTTTTTCTCTCAACTCAATATCGGTATCATTAATGAACCGATTAAATAGTAAAGGTGCAACACTCATCTTGATTTCACCCCCTAAAAAAATCTTGAGTATCTGTCAGGTGCATTCCTTCCCTCCCC
>NW_015415596.1:0-1665 GCF_001527695.2 Protobothrops mucrosquamatus | reverse complement strand
TTAATCGGAAACACAGCTGGGAATATTTGGTTTTAATTCGGCTTTTATCAGGGTTTATTCTTTTGTATTTTTGTATTGTGTATTTTCTGTATTTTGGGTATATTATTTGTTTTTAATATGCTGTGAACCGCCCTGAGTCCTATGGGAGAAGGGCGGTATACAAATTAAAATAATAAATAAATAAATAAATAAATAAATAGCCAGATGACCCACCTGTCTTCAAGATACTTTCTTGTCCAAAGAGCTTTTGCTCCTGGCCAGCACAATATTAACTGCAGCAATGCATCCTCGCCTGTCAGTTTTCTCTCGTCGCGCTCTCTGTCTCTTTCACCACTTATTATCTCAGATGTGTGATTTAGAGAGTGCCGCTGTTTCCCTGTATCTTGGCCTCTCCACACCATTCTTAATTTTAAACATCTTTTTTTTTACCTCCCTCCAGATGGCTCCTTTTCAAATTGAAACATCTCAAGTGCCTGGGGACATGGATAGTCCCAACGATACTATTAGTGTCTCTGAAACAGCACAAGGGTTTTCCTGGCAGAGTTTCTAAGTGGATTGCACCCTATGAGGACGAGTGCAGAATCAAAGTCTTTAACCCGTTGGTTTTCCTAAGCTGTAGTGGACAGAGACATTATTACTAGGCAGGCTTTTCTTGCCTGTTGTATTGATCACCTCTCTTTCCCGTTCCTATTTCATTTAAAAGAGAATATTGGTAGCTCAGGTTTGAACTGTGGGGTCCTTAGTTCTCCGGGAGCTGGGCTGTTTTCTTGCAGATGTTTCATTACCCAAACTAAGTAACATCATCAGTCAGGGTGAAGATTCGTTCTCCGAGCTTGTGGGTTGGTTTCTGAATATTTCATTACCAGACTAGGTAACATCTCTTTTGATTCAGATGCATTTTGTTTTTAGTGTCAGTGCTCAAGAGAGAGAGAGAGAGAGAGGGAGGGAGGGAGGGAGGGAGGGAGAGAGAGAGAGAGAAGGAAGGAAGGAAGGAAGGAAGAGAGAGACAGACAGAGAGACAGAGAGAGACACAGAGAGAGAGACAGAGAGAGAGAGAGAGGAAGGAAGGAAGGAAGGAAGGAAGAAAAAAGAAAGAAAGGAAGGAGGAAGGAAGGAAGGAAGAAAGGAAGGAAGAAAGGAGGGAAGAAGGAAGGAAGAAGGAAGGAAGGAAGGAAGGAAGGGAGAGAGAGAGAGAGAGAGAGAGAGAGAGAGAGAGAGAGAGAGAGAGAGAGAGAGAGAGAGAGAGAGAGAGAGAGAAAGAGAAAGAGAAAGAGAAAGCTGTAATATATTTTATGAGCTGTAAGACACCCCAGAATCATTGACTGAGATGGGCAATCATAGAAATTGAACAAACAAACAAACAAATATAAGATACAGAATTGTTACCCGCTGCTCTTAGAAAGATGTCTGTGGAGATTCTCAGTCATCCAGGTCATCGTCCCAAAGGTGCTTTTTCAGGAGGCCAATGGACTTTCTTGTTTTTTCTTTGAAGACGTTTCGCTTCTCATCCAAGAAGCTTCTTCAGCTCTGACTGGATGGTGGGGAATGGAAGGATTTATACTCCTTGCAGACAGCTGGTCATTTGCCTCCTTTTAGAGAGTCATTGAGGCCACTTGGCCTCAAGGTCACCTGAGTGGTGCAAACAGGTGTGGAGCCTTCTTGGAA
>NW_015415595.1:0-1665 GCF_001527695.2 Protobothrops mucrosquamatus | reverse complement strand
GATAACTTGGGTAGTCACACAATGACAATTTTTGGTCTTATAGCTGCCACAGCAATAATTTCTTCTTCCATTTTCTTATATGCCGTGGCAGGTTATTCCTCACCTGTTTTTGCTCTCCAATTGTAGAGGAGGATAAAGTAGAAGCAGGGTAGTTGTGTGTGGGGAGGTATCTTTGAGCTAGTTTTGACTCCTAGTAAGTGCCTGGACAAGTACCTGCCGTAATTTTTAGCAAGATCTTTTAGATGTGGTTTGCCATTGCCTCCTTCCTGGGTCTGAGAGTGAGTGACTGGCCCAAGGTCACCCAGAAGGCTTTGTGCCGAAGGTGAAACTAGAACTCATGGTTTCCCAGTTACTAGCCTGATGCCTTAACCACACCAAACTGGCTGTCACATGATTGTATATAAGTATGTTAAAAAAAACAAAATTACCACAGAAACAGATGCCTAGAGGGAGCCTGTTTTCAAGATGCCGCTCTATGATCTCTTCTTGTTCATGGACTTTGGAAAAGCAATTAACTCTGAAGTAAGTAGTTCAACTAAGTCAGCTATTTATGATGGCTATGAGAAGCACAGATTGACACAGGAGGAGTTAGTTGATTGGGCAGGGAATTAGTTTATCTCCAAATGAAACCGTGTCTATTTGGGGCAAAATCTAACCTCCTCAGGATTAATTGGCTAGGTCAATTAATTCAGCTTTGAAATTTGCACAGCCTGCTCTCCTCACCTGACCCAGTTAAAAGTGTTGCATGAACAGTTTGATTACCATGTTAGGACTTTTTTACTAAGAAGAAAATCAAGCTGACGTCAATGAGGTTTAATACCAAAAGAATGGTATTAAATGCAAACCCAGGAAATAAGTTGTAACATTTTGCAAATACACTGAAACCATTTAATATTTGCAGTATGAATTACAGGTCATGAAACATTGACCAGAATTTTTAAAAGATAAGATGACCTACAGGCAAAATTGTTGCCAACAGAAATATCCCAATACAATAGGAACGATTATATATCAGAGCTCAACATCATAAAGGTAATTTTTTGAGATTCATTAACCTTTCCTGAATATTTGCAAAAAGCACCTTTTATAATTCTGCCAAATAAAGCCAGTTTAATATGTATAACAGTTTGGAAGGATTTTGAACAATTCTGTACTTTTAAAGCCCTTATAAATTTATATGAATATATCAGTATGACTACGACATGCTACATTCTGTACAGAAAGAGAAGTTGCCATTTCCAAAACAGTTTTGTCTGTTTTTGCAAGGAATGTAGGTTGATACTGGCTTTGCCTCTGTAGCGCTACCTCCTCAGAGGCCGCCAATGCCCAGGCCCTCCCAGCCACGTCCCCCCTTGTCCAGCCTTGCGGTAATGTTCTTTAGAGATCGATGAGATGTCTTACAACCGGAACTCATGCAGCATTAATGGGTGGCAGGCTCTTCTTGTTGAAGCAGGACTTTTGGGCATGAACTTAACCGGTCACAATGGTTGATGCCCTGAAGATGTATATAACGGCTCAGGGCTGCTTTAGCAGCAGGAGTAACAGGCCCCTGAGCAATCGTTCAGAGTCCGATGAAATGGGGGGGGGGGTAAACCCCGGCTCCAGATGGTAATAATAACAATGACGGCCAGTATGTTATGGCAATGGCTCATCCCCCAGGGCAAC
>NW_015415594.1:0-1666 GCF_001527695.2 Protobothrops mucrosquamatus | reverse complement strand
CTAAAGGTTTGTCTAACATGTTTTATTTGAGTTAAATTAGTCTGAGTTTGTGAAATTCAGAATGGAAATTTAACAGAACAACAGAATAAATTTTGAAATCTATGTTCAGCTTCTTGAAAATTATGAAATAAATACAATAAGGGCTGGTCTAATTAATTTGAGGTCAAAGTTTAAGCACAAAGAAAATAATTAGGAAGAAAGTAAGCCATTTCTGGGTTTAGATTCACCTGATTTCTGTTTATGTACTATACATAATAAAGCAAACCAAAATAATTTTATTTATAATGCTACTACATAATCACATTACTTAATCATATTCTTTCTAAATATGATGAAAACTGAAATTTGACTGTAATTTGTATCAAATTTAAATGATAAAGAGTTGAAGTAAGTGAAAGGTTTTCTGTGCAACCACTGAAGTAATATGAACTTAAATTAGACATTGATGAGTAACTTGCTCTGGATCCATTTTAGTACCTTGAGAAATCACAAGTTTTCTAAGGCTAGAAGATTTATTTTGATTTTATAATGTAGTGTCTTCTGCCACCTTAAGGATATAAAAAGTAATGACTTTGAACAGCAAAATGCAGCTTTAATAACTGTTTCCTAATAGCATAATCAAATATTTTGTATAATTACATTATACAATGCTTTGGAAATATGTTCTGTGGATTTAAAAGAAAACATTTGTCCAACTAAAAAGAGAATACATGAGCTCTGAAATTAAAAAAGCTAGGGTTACCGAGGCAGTGGTTTTATTTATAAATAAACACAGCTCAGGCATTTGAATAATCCAAGAATGGAGAAAGCATAAGGAGATACAGTATTGCAGATCTATTCTGTCTACTCTGCTTCTCTCATTAGGCAGGAAAGGCTTGCAGGGAAACTGGATTTTTATTCATCTGAATGCAGAAAATCAAACCCTGTGGGTAATTGTGTTTGTATGTGTGTGTGTTTCTAACAGATTTGTATAAGTATCAGCCAAACCCACTTCATTATGTTTAAATGAGTCCCATATTTCTTTATACTTACCCGTACAAAGTCTATGTCTATGGGCAATCTGCTCATAGGTAACAAATATAATCAGGTTTTCAATCCATTAAGTAAATTGGACTGTATATTTACGTGTTTCATTCTGGAATTTAAAAATGTTTCAGCCCCTTTTGCGTAGGTAATAGTAACTGCATATCTTCACCAAAGTCATCTTCCTTGTCCCTATATTTATGAATCCTGTTGAATTCCAAAGAAAATTTGAGATTTGGGGATTTTCTCTGAGGTGACAGTTTGACTTAGTCACTTCCTGGAATAGTGGTGGCAATGACTTGGAGGATACAATCCCTATGAAATCTTTCCCTGTGTAATCTCCCTGTATTATACTATACTGTGCATTTCCCTATACTCCCATTGTGTACTCCCTGGGTGTTGATCCCGGGATGCATCTAGTTTCACTGGGAGATGAAGCACCAGATTATTATTATTATTATTATTATTATTATTATTATTATTATTATTATTATTATTATTATTATTATTATTAATTGCATTTATATCCCGCCCTTCTCCTTTCGGACTCAGGGCGGCTGACAGATGATAAAAAGCTAACATAAATACATATTACACCTAATTAAAATTTAATTAAAACGAAATATTTGAAAGTGTCCAATTA
>NW_015415593.1:0-1666 GCF_001527695.2 Protobothrops mucrosquamatus | reverse complement strand
GGATAGACCCTCCTAAGTCTAGATAGGACATTGCACAGAAAATCATGAAGAATAACAGGGCTAAAATTCTATGGGACTTCCATATCCAGGTGAACAGGCAAGTATTGGCCAATCAACCAGACATCATGATAATATACAAGAACCAGAAGACAGCAGTGGTGATCAATGTAACAGTGCCAAATAACAACAACATCAGGAACGAGTATGATATGCTGAAGAAGTACCAAGGCCTGAAGGAAGAACTAGAGAGATTGTGGAAAGTAAAGGCCAAAGTGGTTCGAGTAGTAGTAGGATAACTCAGGGTTGTGATTCCTAAGATGGAAGAGTGACTCCAACAAATTTTAGGAACAACATCAGAACTCTTTATCCAGATGTGTGGATTGCTATTTTTTTTGAAGTATTGTTGTTTCTATGGGTCTTCTACTGTGTTTTCTTCTATTGTTCTGTTGTATACCATTTGAAACTGAAAATTAAAACAAAATGGTTTTCTTAATTGCATAACTCCCCAGTGTCAACGCTGCAAATACTGTATATTCTTGCTTTGACAATATGCAGAACTGTCTGGTATTTTTATAGTTAAATCAGGCAACAGTGAAAGGGAAGGAGAATAAGGAAAGCCCGGGAAAAAGAAACCGGAAGTAAATCACATCTTCCAAGTTAATTGGAAGATGTGAACCATGACCCCAAAATAGGGGAGGGAAAAATGCCTGGAATGTAATGCAACGGAAAAGAATCTCAGATCTAAGCATTTCCACCATGCCGTACTGACATCTCTGTAACCTTAATAAATGCTTTTAGGATAAAACTATGCCTGAAAGTCCTTTTAAGTGTTTCGTTAATCAGACACATGATACCCAGACTATTATCACAGTCATCAGTGTCAAATCTATGTATGTTCAACCATGTATATACCCAATAATTCTACTGAAATTGATTAAATGTTTTTTTCAGCCATCATGAATAAGACTGAAGCATATTGCAACCTTCTTATAAATTGCATGACTGAAGCTTTTGTTCAGAGATTTCATTTGAAGGCAATCAGATGTTCTTTTTCACACTGATTCAGAAAAGTGAATCAATGCAACTTAATGATCCAGTTTGAAACATCAAATTGAATAAGTTGATCTCTTAAATTGATATGAATTGTTAAATTGGATTGAATTTGAACGTGGCAGTTTAAATCATATTGGAACTGATCTACACATTCCTAACAAGTAGTTTTCACTTTAATCCTTTTTTATAGATTTAATATCTTTGTACATAATTTCCTGTGTAACTACATATAGAAAATAACAAAACCAATAAATTAAAATAGTATAACATATTTTAATAAAAAAGAGATAGGGCAGGAATGAAACTGAATTGTTCATCTAGTATTTGAACAGAATTAACCCAGTTCTCACACTCCAATTCATTGTTTTAATTCTAGAGGAGTTTCCTCAAGTTAGCTGGATTAAATTAAATTAAATTAAATTAAAATATTAAGAATTATAAGAAAACAATGTAGATTGCAGCATTCTTCCTATATTCCTCCACATAATGCAATGGCTTTAATCCCCCAGTAAATATGATAACTTAAAATCTGAGAGGAAAGGCACTGTCTATTCCACATTTGAATCAAAGAATTTGAATCGCTAAAAATGCTCATTTGAATTGTCTGCTAGCC
>NW_015415592.1:0-1666 GCF_001527695.2 Protobothrops mucrosquamatus | reverse complement strand
AGCTCCTTCTGGTCCAGTCCAGCAGGTTGTGTGAGCTCAGGCAGGGTGTGTATGTGTGTTTTAAATAGGAAAGTGGGCATGGCTACACAAACAAAGCCTTTTTTTTTTTGACCCTCACATCCACCCCCCAGAGGAATCTTGGAAAATACAGGCAGTCCTCATTTAGTGTCTGCTTCGCTTAGCGACCGTTTGTAGTTACAATGGTATTGAAAGATTAACTTTGGCCCTCCCCCAGTCCTCACATTTACGACCTTCGCAGGTCTGTAATACTTAGACCATTTCAGACATGACTGTCCAATCTCTTCTCAAAAACTTCCAGTGTTGGAGCATTCACAACTTCTGGAGGCAGCTTGTTCCACTGGTTAATTGTTCTCACTGTCAGGAAGTTTCTCCTTAGTTCCAGGTTGCTTCTCTCCTTGATGAGTTTCCATCCGTTGCTTCTTGTCCTGCCTTCAGGGGCTTTGGAGAAGAGCTTGACTCCCTCTTCTTTGGGGCAGCCCCCGAGATACTGGAAGGCTGCTATCCTGTCACCCCTACTCCTTTTCACTAGAATATAGAACAATAGAGTTGGAAGGGACCTTGGAGGTCTTCTAGTCCAACCCCCTGCCCATAGCAGGAGACCCTATACAATTTCAGACAAGTGGCTGTCCAGTCTCTTCTTAAAAACTTCCAGTGTTGGAGCACCCACAACTTCTGGTGGCAAGCAGTTCCACTGCTTAATTGTTCTCCCTGTCAGGAAGTTTCTCCTTAGTTCCAGGTTGCTTCTCTCCTGGATGAGTTTCCATCCGTTGCTTCTTGTCCTGCCTTCAGGTGCTTTGGAGAACAGCTTGACTCCCTCTTCTTTGGGGCAGCCCCTGAGATACTGGAAGGCTGCTATCCTGTCCCTCTTCGTCCTTCTCTTCATTAAACTGGACATCCCCAATTCCAGCAACTGTTCTTCGTATGCTTTAGCCTCCAGTCCCCTGATCATCTTCGTTGCTCTTCTCTGCACTCTTTCTAGAGTCTCGGCGTCTCTTTTACATCGTGGTGACCAAAACTGGATGCAGGATTCCAAGTGTGGCCTTACCAAGGCTTTATAAGATAATAAAGAATATTCTTTATTGGCCAAGTGCGATTGGACACACAAGGAATTTGTCTCCTGTCACTCCTTATTTTGTCTAGACTGGCCGTATCCAGTTCCTTCCTTGCTGGCCGGGTCCTCTGATGAGCATCTGACCCCCTTAGCGGGTCAGCAAAGGGTCCAACGCTTCCGGTTCCTTCCTTTTTGCTTCCTCTTTCGCTTCCACTTCGGGGTCCAAGCATCAACACCGTGTCAACTGCACAGGAATCCAAAACTCTCTGCAATCAGAAGCCGGCGGTATCTCAAGTCCAAGGCAGCCTTCCAGGGACCCCATTCCTGGCCCTCCTCCACATTCCTCTGGCCCCGGAGCTGAGCTACCCCACCCCGCCTGCAATTTCACACCGCCTGTTGGACGTCGGCCTTCCTGCCTTTGCACAGGCTTGCAAAACGGGAGGCGGACCAGATACCCAGCCAATGGGCTGAAAAAAAAGGCATGCAGGCATCCCCCAGCTCAGATGGATGGACTTCAGCTCCCAGAATCCTCCAGGTGCCACGTTTTAAGACGGATGGACCTCAGCTCCCAGAATCCTCCAGGTGCCACGTTTT
>NW_015415591.1:0-1666 GCF_001527695.2 Protobothrops mucrosquamatus | reverse complement strand
AGAAGCAATGGATGGAAACTGATCAAGGAGAGAAGCAACCTAGAACTAAGGAGAACCTGACAGTGAGAACAATTAACCAGTGGAACTCCTTGCCTCCAGAAGCGGTGAATGCTCCATCACTGGAAGTTTTTAAGAAGAGACTGGACAGCCATTTGTCTGAAATGGTATAGGGTTTCCTGCCTGAGCAGGGGGTTGGACTCGATGACCTCCAAGGTCCCTTCCAACTTCATTTTTTTATATTATTATTATTATTATTATTATTATTATTATTATTATTATTATTATTATTATTATTATTATTATTATTATTATTATTATTATTATTATTATTATTATTATTATTATTATTATTTCTACCATTCCTCGTCATCCAGAATTGGCTTCTGCAGAAACGAGCATGTGACATGCTTTCATTTGGGTGGATGAACATTAGAATAAGAATAAGAATAAGAATAAGAATAAGAATAAGAAGAGAAGAGAAGAGAAGAGAAGAGAAGAGAATGGAATGGAATGGAATGGAATAGAATAGAATAGAATAGAAATAGTACAGAACAGAACAACAGAACAGAATAGGAAAGTGAAAGTGAAAGTGAAAGAGAAGAGACGAGAATTCTTTATTGGCCAAATATGATTGGACACACAAGGAATTTGTCTCCAGTGCATAAGCTCTCAGTGTACATGCAAGGTACAACAAGGTGATAAGTCATAGATCATAAATCATGGATCCTTGGGCAATCTGAGCTTTCTGAGTTGATGCAGGAAGAACATTCTTTGTTGTGCCTTTTTAAGAACCGCCTCGTTTAGCGACGGAAATTCTGGTCCCACTGTGGTCGTGAAGTCAAGGACTGCCTGTGTATGCGCCTCTCCTCTTAAGCCCAGCTGGGTGATGAGAAGTACTGCTGATACTTAGGCTATGATTCGGGAGGTTCAGTTCTGCCTAGGGCAGGGGTCTTCAAACTTGGCCACTTTAAGACTTGTGGACTTCAAATCCCAGAATTCCTCAGCCAGCCCTCAGGGCTGGCTGAGGAATTCTGGGAGTTGAAGTCCACAAGTCTTAAAAGTGACCAAGTTTGAAGACCCTTGGCCTACGGTGACTAAGTTGCACCCCCCAGAAGTTACAGGATTTATTTTATTTTTCCTAAGAGGCTTACAATGCATCTTTCTGCTTCTCTTTGCGCCTAGGGGCAGTCCTCGATTTACAACAATTCACTTAGTGACCGTTCGAAGTGACGACGAGACTGAAAAAAGTGAATTATGACCCTTTTTCACACTTAAACCACCGTTGCAGCCTCCCCCGTGGTCACGTGATCAAAATGCAGACACTTGGCCACTGGTTTGTATAGGGAGTCCTCGGTTTATGACCGCGGGCGAGCCCAACCTTTCTCTTGCTAAGTGAGACATCCGTTCAGTGAGCCTTGCCCTGTTTTAAGACCTTTCGAAGCGAATCGCTGTTCTTAAATTAGTCACCCGGTCGTTAAGTGAATCTGGCTTGTCGAAAGGTCGCAAAAGGGGATCACGTGACCCAGCGGGACGTTGCGACCGCCATAAATGTGAGTCAGTTGCCAAGCGTCTGAATTTTGATCACGTGACCCCGGGGAGGCTGCAACGGTCGTACGTGTGAAAAACGGTCATCATTCTCTTTTTTTCAGCAATGTTGTAACTTCAG
>NW_015415590.1:0-1666 GCF_001527695.2 Protobothrops mucrosquamatus | reverse complement strand
AAGGGATAAGGAGAAGGACGTTATGCCAGCCAAACACGTTCTTGCTGGTGTCAGGACATTATACTAGAATGGAGGTATTTAGTGTTATTCAAATTATAATATGTTACTGCTTCAAACAATCAATGACGAATGTAAAAATTAGCCTTTAGCTTCCTAATTGGAATTAAAGAAGGGAACTTTTAATCTTTGAATGATAAAATGTTCTCTGTGTACTGAAAACAGACAGACACAGACAGACAAACACACACACAGATAGGTGCTCGCACACGCACACGCACACACACATTTTTTCCAGAAGATGTACCATTGTTGGAGGAAACCTACAGTAGCTATCTGAGAATGGCCTCCTAGACAGATTAGTTCCATCATGCTTTTAATTAGCTGGAGGCATATTTTCCCTTTCCCATCTATTAAGTCTTCCATAAAACAGTTATGCCCGGCATTCTAAGCCATTTGTCTTCTGATGTTTTGTACAGAATTTCTACAATTAATTTCCAAAGTGACACTTGGCTTGTTCTTGCCAGTTTATTTTCTTTCCTATTTTTCTTTTCATTTGCAACATTTGCAGAATGACTTTGCACACTGAACGACACATTTTATTCCCCTGAACATGCATATGCATGATTAGCTGCATCACCAGACATTGCTCTCTTTTAGACTCAGATGAAATCATTTTTCATAGACATTATTTTTTTGTTTTAGAAAATCATGAAAGCTAACATAAATGTATAAATGTAAATTTGTGTTGTTTTGGCTTTTTTAAAAAAACATAATCCAATTTAGCAGTTTCATGAGAATTTGTAACAGGAATAATTGATACTAGTAAAGCTAAAATTGGACTTGCCAATCTGCAACCAGGATCACTTATAACCACCAAGCCTTTGGAACGTCCATTGAAAACTGACAGCAGTATTTCCTGCCATTCTGTCATGGGGCATACACAATGCTACAACCCTAACATGGGAACTTCACCGTTAAACAAAGAAAACCTCAAAAGGTCCCTATGCAAATGCAACTTCACCCATATGTGTGATATGACAGATGCATTACAACCTTCATACCCTCCCCAGTAAAAATTGTTCATGCTACTTTAGAACATTGGTTTATTTATTGCTGCATCAATATAGATTTAGATCAGTTTAGAAAACAATATTCACAACCAATGTAAATAAAATAAAACAACATATAATCAGAGTGACAAGAAGACAAGGAGACAGTACAGTAAGTGATAGTAAACAATAGCGAAACCAAATATAATAGTACCAACAATTAGATTAATATAAGCAACTCAACATGAGATGAATTAAAGTGATGATAGCAAACTATTCAATTCAATGCTCTTCTACAGCATTCAATCTTCAGTAGCTCTTGAGAAGCAGATCAGGAAGCGCATCTAATAATTGGTAAAGACAAGGAGCTGACTGGATGTAGAAGAGCCAGCAAAAAGGTCCAAGATAATTCAAGTTGTTATTATTATTATTATTATTATTATTATTATTATTATTATTATTATTATTATTATTATTAATTTAATTTCTATACCGCCCTTCTCCCGCAGGACTCAGGGCGGTGCACAGCATATTAAAAACAGATACAATAACAATATACAAAAATAAAAACCCTTCTAAAACCAAATTAAAAACCAAATATTAGAGGCTGTGTTCCA
>NW_015415589.1:0-1666 GCF_001527695.2 Protobothrops mucrosquamatus | reverse complement strand
TGAAGTAGTTACTACACCCTGGGGAAAGCTGGCTCCTCATACATATTACTTTAGTCTAATGGCCTATGAACGCTTCTTCGGTGACACAGAGAAAAAGTCATGCTACATAGACTCTATAATCTTGAATGGGTTGATTAAATGCATATTAAACAACACTAAATTGGAAAAAAAAGGGAGGGAGGGAGGGAGGCAGGCTGGGTGTTCAGGCACCCCGGCGTATGTTGACACCATTCTTGGGAAATGTTGTTACTCATTCCATTTTGTGGGTAATACGAATGTAATTTCTCCCTGCTGCTGCTCTTGTTTCTGACGGAACCGAGAGTAGATGAACTCATTTGGATGAATTGGAAAGTTTGGGGTGGCTTAGGAAGGGGCCATGGGAGTTGCTTGTTGAAGAAGGCAGCGCCAAGGCTAAGATGAAGATGTTCTACTGGTAGAACAGAACATTTGTAGTTCAAGGTGGAACTTTGAGGTCCTTGGTGCTCTCTGAGCCTGGCTGTTTTCTTGCAGACATTTCGTTACCCAACTAGGTAACATTATCAGTGCTAGAAGGGAGTGGGGTTTGCTCTCATTTTATATACTGGTGGCTTGCCCTGTCAGTGTTGGTGGGGAATGTTCTTGGTGGCTCTTTGATTAGGCAGGCATATGATAGACAGACAAACAGACAGACAGAGATATAGATAGATACACAGACAGACAGATAGATAGAGATATAGATAGATAGAGATATAGATAGAGATATAGATAGATAGATAGATAGATAGATAGATAGATAGATAGATAGATAGATAGATAGATAGATAGATAGATAGATGATTGATAGATAGATAGATAGATAGATAGATAGATAGATAGATAGATAGATAGATAGATAGATAGATGGATGGATGGATGGATGGATGGATGGATGGATGGATGGATGGATGGATGGATGGATGGACGTATAGATAGATAGATAGATAGATAGATAGATAGATAGATAGATAGATAGATAGATAGATAGACGGACGGACGGACGGACGGACGGACGGACGGACGGACGGACGGACGGACGGACGGACGGACGGACAGACAGACAGACAGACAGACAGATAGATAGATAGATAGATAGATAGATAGATAGATAGATAGATATGGGGCCCTTGGTTCTCTCTGAGCTTGGCTGTTTTCTTGCAGATGTTTCATTACCCAACAAGATAACATAATCAGTGCATGATCAGCCGTCAACAGGCACATAGAGATAAACAACGTCTACATATTGTTCAGAAGAGACAATCAAAAAGCCAAAAAGGAAACAAAAAGACCAAAACCCCTCCTCACCATCAATACCCAGATAAGCAGAGATTAACACCAAGATTAACAATAGACTGACAATCAAGAAATAAACAATAACTCAATCAAGGAACTATTAACACAGACAAACAAGCTAACAGTAAACAACAGCTAATCACGGAACCGCTAAGAACACGCCCTACCAACACTAACAGGGCAAGGATCTTATATACTGTATAAACAGAGAACAAACCCCACTCTGTTCTAGCACCAGCTGAGCAATGAAATGTCTGGAAGAAAATTGGGACTGGTTTTCTGAAGGGATTTAAACGTTCCAATGTGGTTTCTTTCCTGTTCTCTGGGGTTGTTTTCTTGCAGACCTTTCATTACCCAA
>NW_015415588.1:0-1666 GCF_001527695.2 Protobothrops mucrosquamatus | reverse complement strand
TCACTTGTACAAAGGGGTTTTGGTGTATCTTGATGATATTCTGATATATAGCACGAACATGACTGATCACATAAAGCTGGTAAGAGAAGTGTTAAAGAAACTATTGAATGCCAAGCTTTATGCCAAACTGTCGAAATGTGAATTTCACCAAACCCAATTGGACTATCTTGGCTACAGAATTTCCAACGAGGGGATTGAATTGGACCCAGCCAAGGTGAGAACCATAATTGAATGGCAACCCCCAAAGACTCGCAAACAGCTCCAGAGTTTTCTGGGATTTGCCAACTTTTATCGCCAATTTATCCCCTCTTTTGCCGAAATTGCCTTGCCTCTCACCGAACTACTCAAAACAGGCAAAGGGGGAGGAAAGCCACGGCCGGGCCAACCACTAGCATGGACAATGGGTTGTCAAATAGCTTTTGAGAACCTAAAAAGACAATTTGCTGCTGAACCTGCCCTAAAGCACCCCGACCAAGGAAAACCCTTTGTAATCCAGGCCGATGCCAGCGATGTGGCGGTTGGAGCTGTATTACTGCAAAAGAACAAAAATGGGATCCTGCAACCCTGCGCCTACACCTCTAAGAAATTTACTGAAAGCGAACGGAGATGGGCAATCTGGTAAAAAGAGGCCTTCGCTATTAGATGGGCATTATTAAACTGGCGGCACTATCTAGAAGGGAGCAAAGTGCCCTTTGAGGTATGGACAGATCACAAAAATCTAGAAGCACTGAAAACTCCCCGTACGTTGTCCCCAAAACAAGTGCAGTGGGCACAATACTTTAACCGCTTCGACTTCACTCTAAAGTACATACCAGGGGGAAAAAACTTCTTAGCTGATGCGCTATCCCGACTACCCCAATACAAGAGCGAATGGGAAGAGGTCAATAAGGCAATTATCCCCAATCCGCAAATTGCCACTCAACTTACACCTCGAAGAGTCCCTAAACCTGATGACCCTGGAGTGAAGAAAATAAAACGAAAACTCCTCACCGACCAATGGTTCAAAGAAAATCAGACCTCCCTAACGTGTAGGGATGGTTTGGCTTACATGGGGGGAAAACTATATTTACCAGAAGCCCTCCATCTTAATGCTCTCAAACACAGGCATGATGTAAAACAGGCTGGACACTTCGGATATTTAAAAACCCTACACCTCACCCGTCGACTGAAAAAGGATGTGGAAAACTATGTAAAAAGTTGCACTACATGTGCCACAATGAAAAGAATCCCAGGGAAAACCCCTGGACTGCTACAACCCGTGGCAAACCCTTCTCAACCATGGGAAGAAATAGCTATGGACTTTATAGTAGACCTACCTGAAAGTAGTGGACACACTGTCATCTGGACTGTAATAGACCTATTCTCAAAGCAGGCTCATTTCATCGCCTGCAAAGGACTCCCATCCGCCCAACGTCTGGCCAAATTGTTCCTAAAGAATATCTACCGACTGCACGGCACCCCTAAACGGATAATTTCGGACAGGGGGGTGCAGTTCACAGCGAAGTTTTGGAGAACATTCCTTACGTTAATTGGATCATCCCAAGGCTTATCATCTGCTTTTCACCCGGCCACTAATGGGGCCGCAGAAGCCGCTAATAAAATGGTGGAACAATATCTTAGGTGCTATGTTTCTTACCAACAGACGAACTGGACCGATCTTCTTCCA
>NW_015415587.1:0-1666 GCF_001527695.2 Protobothrops mucrosquamatus | reverse complement strand
TAATCATCTTAATCACCTTGTCATAGATCCTGTTTGTAAAGTTCTTATTTAAGTTTATTTTCCCCACAATGTTCAAAAAGATTTTTACCTGTTAAGATTTTCTTAGAGTTAATTACACTTAAGTATTTAAATCTTTTTCCTCATACAAGCCATTCCAACAATTTTACATTTCTCATATCTTAAAACAAAAAGAAAAAAAGAAGGTGTGGGAAGAATCCAGAGAAAGAAATATTTTGGGAAATATTAAAAAGGCAGAATATATTTCCCCAAAGGATTTTAGAGGCAGAAACCAACTCTCCCCCCCCAAGTCTCTCTCCCCCAAATAGAAACCTGGTCTGCAGAAATGCAGATGGGATAATTTTGTCAGAAAGATTGGAGTCAGGAAGCTGGGATTAGAAAAAAAGATCCCTAGAATCAACAATCCCTCACCAAAAAATCCAACAGTCATCAGCCATAGCCCCAGGGAAGCAGGATATGACCTTTGGGACATAATAGGATTAACCCACCAGCATCAGAATACTAGAAAGGCACACTCAGACTCAGGTCAAAGTTCATGCCACAGGAACAACTCCAAACAAAAGCACAAGAAGGTATAAAAACCCACTCCCTACTTTATGCGGTCAGTTTTTTTCCAGAACCATCTTTCTGTCTGTCTCTCCTTTTCAATAAGCTACAACCTTCTTTCTAAAGCAGTTGCCATGCTGTTTATTCCCGGCTTGGACTGGACCCTGATGAAGATTTTTTTCCTTCAACAATTTGGTACCCAGGATGGGACTCCAAGCTAACCTCTCCAATGGACTGAGACTGGCAAGCCCCATCTTGCCAGCAGCAGACCCCTTGTGTCTGTGGATGGGTTTCCTAGGCCCTGCCCATGTGGAGCAAGGATAGTAAAGGGAGTTTTGAGTTTGAGCTCAAGGGCTGCTTTGAAAAGAAGATGAGTACCTCTAAATTTTAACTTTTGAAGCCCAGGGGAGCAAAGGAAATGTGTGTATGTCTGTGTGTGTGTGAGTGAGTGAGAAGACCCTTTTCCCAATCACAGTTGGATTTTGCTCCCTCTGGCCATTCCTAACTGTAGAAAGGATCTGTTCAAGTGACAGACCCAGGAAAGCATGAGGGTTTGGCCAGAGCGCAGGAGCTTTTGTTAGGGAAAAAGGAAAGGCTGTGTGAAAATGGAATGGAATAAGTGAATGAGTGTAGATTCAGACTGCTAAAGTCTCTGAGCAAAGTTCCATTCTTCTAGGAGGGACCCTCATACTCTGCAAAAAGAAAGACCGAGTTCTCCCAGATCCCTTTGTGGTCTGAAACTGGGGTACAAGGGCAAAGGCTGAAATAATGCCTTACCAGGGGCAAGGGCCATATGATTTGCCTTACCAAGGGCAGAGGACTCTAGGAGAAAATCACTCTGCAAACCATAGGAGAGTCAAGGAAGGAATCTCACCGCGTGTAATAGTTTAGTTAGTTTTAGTTTTAGTTTAGTTTTATTAAATTTATACCCCGCCCTTCTCCCGGAGGACTCAGGGCGGCTTACAGCCAACTTAAAAACAATAATACAATATAATACAAAATTTAAAAGTAATTAAAAATAGATATTCAATAGGCCGCTTATACTAAAAAAAATTTAAAAGCCAATTTAAAATACCCCTAGGCCAGTCCTGCCCGCTGAAAT
>NW_015415586.1:0-1666 GCF_001527695.2 Protobothrops mucrosquamatus | reverse complement strand
TCTCCCTCCTTCCAGAAAGAGCAATAATATCCCCCAACTGCTTCCCTTGAAGTGCAATACCATAATTTTCCATTTCTATAAGTATTAAAATTGCATCCCAAAGTCACAGCTAAATCCATCACTGCTTTGCTCTGTATCCTTGTAGATTTTCTTTAGTTGTTTCCAATCCAGTTTCCACTTTTACAGCTTTTCCACTTCTTCCTCCTTCCAGAAAGAGCAATAATATCCTCCAACTGCTTCCCTTGAGGTGCAATACCATAATTTTCCATTTCTATAAGTATTAAATTGCATCCCAAAGTCACAGCTGAGTCCATCACTGCCTCTTCTCTATATCTTTATAGACTGTTGAAGATCTTTAAACAAAGCGGAAGTTCCATTAAACAAAACCAGTTTTCAAACTTCTTTAATCCAAACCTCGAAGAAAAAAAAAAGAGGGGGGGAAAAATCCACAATCCAAATCCAAAATTCTCTCCGTTAAAAGAAAAAAAAATAATCACCAAAACTTTCCATAAATCCAAAGAAAAAATATGTCAAAGTTACAACCTTAAGCCAAGGGGTAACAATTTCCCTCTTCATTCAACGCTGCAGGAAAGTGAAAGTTAAAAAAGAAAGTCACTCTCATCTTTAAAAAAACGGCAAACCGCAGCCATTTTTTTCCCCTCATTTCAACTTAACTTTAAAGAAGATGTTAATAAATTGAGTTAAAGTCTTAGGTTACTCAAGTCCAGTTTCCTCTAGTCAGTTCCGTCTGGATATTATTTACTCACAGTTTTCTATAATCACAGAAGTGGAGGCAACGACTGGCTTTGTTCCCCCCAAAAAAGGGAACAAAGGCACTTGGGAGGCGGAGATTTCCCGGACTCCGGAGGAGTACCCAATTTCGCTCTCCCGAAATAAAGGGAGAGCTTTTGGGACTCTACTCCTATCCAGGAGTACTCACCTCGACCCCTTCTCACGGGGCACAAGGTTCCAAGCCGCTGAACAGCTGCTGAACGCTGTTCATGCTGGCTCTGACGCCTTCCCAAGAGGACAGCTCCGAAAAGTGCTGCCATCGGCGCGCCGTCCCACCGGAAGTCCCACAAAGCCAGCTTTTTGATCCCTTTTGATGACTACAAATGTATCGTCCACGTAGCGGGCCCAGAATTTGGGATGGTATTGGGCCATCGCTACGTGTTCTAGTTGCTGCAGCACGGCCTCCGCTATCACACTTGAAATGGGGGACCCCATGGGCGTGCCTTTGATCTGTTCGAATGTGGTCCCTTGAAAGGTGAAATACATTTTCAGGCACCTTGGGCCTAGCCAAATGGCTGAGTAATAGACTGAGCCACTTGGTCAATGACAGCCCCACTACGGTGAAATCCGCGGAGGAATTCTTGGGCAAGATCAAGTCCCTAAGGCAGGGGTAGTCAACCTTTTTATACCTACCGCCCACTTTTGTATCTCTGTTAGTAGTAAAATTTTCTAACTGCCCACCGGTTCCACAGTAATGGTGATTTATAAAGTAGGGAAGTAACTTTACTTTATAAAATTTATAAAGCAGAGTTACAGCAAGTTAAAGCATATAATAATAATTACTTACCAAATACTTTATGTCGGACTTTCGCTAAGTTTGGCAGAATAAATCTTTATAAAACAACTTACTGTAGTTAAATCTATCTTTTTATTT
>NW_015415585.1:0-1666 GCF_001527695.2 Protobothrops mucrosquamatus | reverse complement strand
TGGAAGTTTTTAAGAAGAGACTGGACAGCCATTTGTCCGAAATGGTATAGGGTTTCCTGCCTGAGCAGGGGGTTGGACTAGATGACCTTCAAGGTCCCTTCCAACTTTACTATTATTATTATTATTATTATTATTATTATTATTATTATTATTATTATTATTATTATTATTATTATTATTATTATGGTTCAATAAATACATCATTAGATTAATAAAAACAAATTGTATTTAATGGTAAAGCAAAAAACGGGAAAGTCGCACTATAGAATCTATTTCTGTTTGGGGTTTCTTTAAATTTAAAAAAAAAATCTTTTAATCCTGCCTTTATTATTTTTATAAACAACTCAAGGTGGCAAACATATTTAATACTCCTTCCTTCTATTTTCCCCACAATAGGGACCACTCCGGTTCCTATGAGGTAAGTTGGGCTGAGAAGGAGTGACTGGCCCAAAGTCCCCCATTGGTTTTCATGCTTAAGGCATGCTTAAGGCATAGCCTCCTGGTTTCTCTCCTGGTGCCTTAACCAATAAACCAAACTCTAATGTTATGAATGCTGAGCTAGCTTTATGCCCAAGGATTTGCCAATGCCCCTGCCCCCCAAATACCTTTAAAAAGAAATATATAATTGGACAAAATATAACAAAATAAAACAATTGTGCGGTTTTCAATCAATAAAGTTCAGAATCGTTGCAGGAAAGTGCAAGGGGTGGAGTGGGTGTTGCCACCTTAATGGTCTATAGAGATTCTCAGTCATGAATGTAAATCCTTCCATTCCCCACCATTCAGTTAGAACTGAAGAAGCTTCTTGAATGAGAAGCGAAACACCTTCAAGGAAAAACAAAGAACATTCAGTTGTCGTTTGAAAAAAGCACCATATGGAGTGCTACCTTAAAGATTCATCAAGGTTCCAATTTACTAAATGCAGGGTATAAAGTTCTGAGAAAAGAGAATCATATACCCACACAGAATTTATATTTGGAGAATAGAATAGAATAGAATAGAATAGAATAGAATAGAATAGAATAGAATAGAATAGAATAGAATAGAATACCATTTCAGACAAGTGACTGCCTAGTCTCTTTTTAAAAACCTCCAGTGATGGAGCATCCACGATTTCTGAAAGCAAGCTGTTCCATTGGTTAATTGTCCTCACTGTTAGGAAGTTCCTCCTTAATTCCAGGTTGCTTCTCTCTTTGATCAGTTTCCAACCATTGTTTCTTGTCCTGCCCTCTGGTGCTTTGGAGAATAATTTGACATCCTCTTCTTGGTGGCAGCCCCTCAAATACTGGAATACTGCTATTTAGAGATATGATGATGGCCAAGACAAAAGGAAAATGTATATGAGAAAATGTATCTTTGATCATCTCATTTTCATATATTACAATTTATAAATTCTTCATTCAAAACTCTCATTGGTTAATAGTCTGACATTACAATTTACAATTATAAGAAAATCAGAAAATGTAGTTTTATCAGCACTGACTTGTCAGATTTGATAAAATCCACAGAAAGATTTTCTCATTAAAGCTATAACCGTGAACTTCAGCAGACAAAGAAAAATGGACTACTGTTTCAAAGACCTTTGAAGATTAATACTTGGATTAAATTAGGAGACATCAATCTTGAAGCAAATGTCAAATTTATTAATTCCTTTGCTGTTCTAAAC
>NW_015415584.1:0-1666 GCF_001527695.2 Protobothrops mucrosquamatus | reverse complement strand
GCTGGGTCTGGCTAGCAGGAGGCGGAAATCACCAAAAAAAATCTCTTTGCTCCTCCTAGTTTTCTGTCTTTCCTCCCAGCTGGGTGAAAAAAAAGTCAGCCCAAAATAGGAAGCTGGTCTTACACAGAAGAAGGAGCAGAGGTTTCTTTCTGTTTCCTGGCTCGGAAGTGAATTCTTCACACACACACACACACACACAAACGGCACACCCCTTTGGGCAAATAATAGAAACTCACCCACCCACCTCCGAGAAGAGATGAGAGAAGCGATGGAGCAGAGGTGGCCAGGAAAAGAAAGTTTAACTACTTGTGTTGATCGTTGGGAAATTCATTCTGGACTTTGGGCTGTGTGCTCAAAACAAAGGTCGATGAAATGTTGACTTTGGGTTTGAACCAGTGGGTTGATCTGGAAAGGGCTGATCTTTTTCAGGTGAAAGTAATCAAGTTGAGGTTGTAACTTTGTTCTGGATTTTGCCACGCTGAAAAAAAATATGCAGGAGAGCACTGCTTTGTTTCAATTTTCCCTTTACTTCACATCTCTGTCCCCCCCTTCTTTTCTCTAACTTTCCTATTGCCTTTATTTTCATGTTTATTTTGTATTCGGGTAGGAAAGCAGAGAGAGAGAGGGAGGGAGAGAGAGAGGAAGGAAGGAAGGAAGGGAGAGAGAAGGAAAGAAAGAAAGAAGAAAGAAAGAAAGAAAGAAAGAAAGAAAGAAAGAAAGAAAGAAAGAAAGAAAGAAAGAGGGAAGGAAGGAAGGAAGGAAGGAAAACAGAGACAAAGAAAGAAAGAAGGAAGGGAGAGAGAAAGAAAAGGAAAGAAGGAAGGAAGGAAGGAAGGAAGGAAGGAAGGAAACAAGTAAGAGAGAAGAGAGAAAGGGAGGAAGAAGGGAAATAAGACAAAGAGAAAGTGGGAGAGAGAAAAGGAAAGAAGGAAGAAGAAAGAAAGAAAGAAAGAAAGAAAGAAAGAAAGAAAGAAAGAAAGAAAGAAAAAGAAGGAGGGAAGGAAGGAAGGAAGGAAAACAGACAAAGAAAGAGAAGGGAGAGAGGAAAAGAAAGAAAGAAAGAAAGAAAGAAAGAAAGAAAGAAAGAAAGAAAGAAAGAAAGAAAGAAAGAAAGAAAGAAAGAAAGAAACTCACCAGTTTGCTATGTTATGGTTCTGCAGGAAATGACGGTTTGCAAAAAAAAACAACAAAAAAAAAAACCAGCCTGTCTTCTGTGGGTAACTTCAGGACCCAGCAGGCATCAAGGTTTGGGGCTTCTTCTCAGGAGGTTGAACTCAAACATCTGCAACTTGATGTCTTTGCTGAGGTGGGATTGGGCGGGAACGATGGGGTGTCATTCAGCTGCCTGGGTTGTGGGGATGCTTCCCAGGGAAGTCGAGAGGGTGAGTACAGCCATGTCATCTGATAGAGAAGAATATCTGTAGGGTTGAATATCTGAGGGGTCCCTGGTGCTCTCTGAGCTGGGTGGTTTCCTTGCAGACGATTCATGACCCAACTCGGGAACATCACTAGGGCTAGAAGGAAGGGGGGGTTGTGGAAAGGAGGAGGAGGAGGAGGAGAACTGTGGGGTCCTTGGTTGTTTTCTTGCAGACGTTTCATTACCCAACTAAGTAATATCACCAGTGTGAGGAGGAGGAGGAGGAGGAGGAGGAGGAGGAGGAGGAGG
>NW_015415583.1:0-1666 GCF_001527695.2 Protobothrops mucrosquamatus | reverse complement strand
TGGAAGAAAATAAATAAGACTTCCCCCGAAAATAAGCCCTAATGCCTCTTTTTGAGGCAAAATAAATATAAGACCGGGTCTTATTTTTGGGGAAACACAGTACCAATAAGTATAATGTAACCAAGGCAAATATAGTCTGTTCAGCTGAAAATCTAAGGAGACTAGAGAGAGGGGGGGCACTCATCTTCATCAAATGTAATTCTACTGTAGCCAGTGTGCAGAATTGTATGTCTCTCATTATGGTTGAGAACATGGAAAGGAAGGATGGTGTAGGGAAAGCTACTGATGAAAGGGATCAGTCATTGTGGGAAGGAGAATGTAGCCTTCCATGTGTTCAGGAAGTCCCAATTCCAATGACAAAACCCATTCTCCAGCGATAAATGGTTGGGCTCCACAACACTCATTGATTTTATATACCAAACTTAACTCTGGTGAAAATATGGAGATCCAGCTTCAGCTAATCAATCAATCACTTCTATGTCCCCCCCCTTTTTTTCTCCAAAGAATGAAAGAAAATTCATTTAGAAACATTCCTGCTGCTGAGGAAACTTTATATATTCACTCCATTGTTTCTAGAAATATCCAGAATACAGAATAATAGGGCTGGAAGGGATCTTGGAGATCTTCTAGTCCAACCCCCTGATAAGGCAGGAGACCCTATACCAGGGGTAGGCAACCTTGGCTCTTTTATGACTCGTGGACTTCAATTCCTATGCTGGCTCAGGAATTCTGGGAGTTGAAGTCCACGAGTCATAAAAGAGCCAAGGTTGACTACCCCTGCCCTATACCATTCTGGACAAATGGCTATCCAGTCTCTTAAAAACCTCCAGTGACAGAACACCCACAACTTCTAGAGTCAAGCAGTTCCACTGGTTAATTGTTATCATTGTCAGGAAATCCATTCAAGTCTTATAGATATTTGGAGGGGGGGGGGAGAGAACAGTTTCCTTGTTTTCTTGCCAGTTTTCCTCTAAAAGGAAATAATAAATAAAATAATAAACTCAGTAAAGAAATAATTTAGATTTTTAAATATTTTAGTGTTTAATTAAAAGTTATTTTTAAAGCAACTCTGAAAAGATCTTTTTCACATTTATGGCAAGTTTTTGTGTCACTGATATTTTTTTTACTGCTTTCAACTGATTTTGAGAAAAGGATTTCTTAGCAGGAAGATGATATTTGCAGATAAGTAACAATTGAGAGGAAACAGGTAATGGGGCAAGTATAATTATATATCAATATCAAACCTATCAGAAGCTACCTGAAAGGACTGCACTTGCATTTCAGCACTTATAGAAAAATATGACTTTGAATGTGGGTGAATGGGAATGAGAATTAAACAGTCTGGAATAAATCTCTTCTGGTTGATTAAGAATATGCTAATGAGCAAATGAGGTTTACACAATCCCTGTTTAGGCTTCATTAAAACTGGCTGACCTCAACATGAATGAGAACAGAAGCCAATCAAGGGGGGGGGTCATTCTCCTTCTAGTGATTTTTAGAACACTCAAATACGGCTACAGAAGAAAATAATAATCTGTAGTAAGGAAGTATTTCAAGATAGTTATTTCTTGATGATTCATTTTTGGGATGATTTACAATAAGTGATGCTGGCCCTGCTATGCCATACATTTTGAAAAGGACTGGAATCTCAGTGTGTGTGTGTGTG
>NW_015415582.1:0-1666 GCF_001527695.2 Protobothrops mucrosquamatus | reverse complement strand
AAGTTTTTAAGAAGAGACTGGACAGCCATTTGTCCGAAATGGTATAGGGTTTCCTGCCTGAGCAGGGGGTTGGACTAGATGACCTTCAAGGTCCCTTCCAACTTTACTATTATTATTATTATTATTATTATTATTATTATTATTATTATTATTATTATTATTATTATTATTATTATTATTATTATTATTATTACTATTAGGGTTTCCTCAATAGTGGGATTCAAATATGTGAACAACCGGTTCTGTGCATAGATGTCGCTTCCGGAAGTCCATTCTGGGCGGGCAACAAAAAATTAGCTACAGGTGCTGCCAAAGTGGTGCGAACTGGCTGAATCCTACCATTAGGTTTCCTGCCTGAGCAGGGGGTTGGACTAGATGACCTCCAAGGTCCCTTCCAAATTATTATTATTCCTGCCTAATATATAATACTAATAATTGCTACATAATATTTAAAGATTGTTAAATTTGATATCATGTATCGCCAGCCCAAGATTTCGGGCACTTTAAGCGACCGTGATGCGTCAGTTTTTAATCCCTTAATCCCGAGCCCATCCGCACCTCGATTGATTCCATGGAATTATTCGCCATTGAGGAAGAAGGGAAAACTGGGATCCAAGCCTCTTGCCAGCCAATTACGCGAGCCGGTGCGCGACCAGGGAGGGAAACCGCGCTCAACTCAAACTCAACCAGGAGATAGGAGGGAAAAGCGAAGACGGGGAAAGGCAGCAGGCCTGAACTATAGAGAAACACCACGCCCCGGGAGAGTCCTGGGCACTTTCTGAGCACTTGTGCTTGTGTTGCCAGTTGCCTTTTTCCAGCTGGAGAGCAGGAGGGGCGTGACGCCCTGAGCTGCGGGCAGAAAACAGACGCTAAAAGCGGGAGCGCTTAGTTTTCCCTTTCTCCCTCTCCGTCTGAGCGAGCGAGAGAGCGAAAGGAAGAGAGAGAGAGAGGCACCTGATGAACGAAAGCTCCGCCTCCGCGCCTTTAAGAGAGCGGCGGGTTATCTCCTTCGACCACTTGAAGCCCCGAAGGCGGCTCGCCAAAGGCTGGAGCGCCGCGATGGAAGGGGACCGTCTCGGGCTCCGCTCCCATTCGCCGCCGGGGCTGCTCCGTTCGCCCTTCGCCCGCGCAACATGACTTTCCGCGGGCTTTATGGGGGCCGGCTCAACTCCACGCAGTTCGCCATGGCCCCCCTCAACGCCGCCGGCTGGAGCCGGGCGAAAGGCAACGGCAGCGGGACGTTCGCGGAGCAATGCGCCTCCGTGTCGGTGGCTTTCCCCTTGACCATGATGATCACGGGCATGGTGGGCAACGGACTGGCCATGCTGCTAGCCTACCGAGCTTACCAGAAGAAGGAGAACCAGCGGAAGAGGCCGTTCTTGCTGTGCATTGGTTCCCTGGCCCTGACGGACCTCACCGGGCAGCTGCTGACCAGCCCCGTGGTCATCACAGTGTACTTGGCCAATCGGAAATGGCGAGAAGTGGACCCTTCCCAGCGCCTGTGTGCCTTTTTTGGCTTGGCCATGACCGTTTTTGGTCTTTGCCCTCTCTTCATCGCAAGCGCCATGGCAGTGGAAAGGGCCCTGGCTATCCAGGCCCCCCATTGGTACACCGGCCACATGAAGACCAGGTTGACCAGGACTGTTCTACTTTGTGTGTGGCTGAC
>NW_015415581.1:0-1666 GCF_001527695.2 Protobothrops mucrosquamatus | reverse complement strand
GCAGAAACCAGCTCTGTAGAAATGCAGATGTAAATAATCCAGGAAAGTTGGAAGCCCACAGTTAGAAGATTAAGAAGAGAAAGACACCTAAAATCTACCTATCCCACCAAAGTCTAAGACAGGACATAATAGGATTAACCCACAGATGCCAAAGGGCACACCCAGACTCAGGTCAAAATACATGACACAGGAAATACAAAGCCTCAAACAGAAACAGGAAACAACTCCAAACAAAAAGCTCCAGAGGGTATAAAAACCCACTCCCTACATCTGCTCGCTCTCTTTTTTCTTCCAGAGCCATCTTTCTGTCTGGCAATCCTCTTCAATAAACTGCAACCTTCTTTCTAAAGCAGTCGCCATGTTGTTTATTCCTGGCTTGGACTGAAAGGTCTTTGTCGTGGTTCAGTCCAAGCCGGGAATAAACATGGCGACCGCTTTAGAAAGAAGGTTGCAGTTTATTCCCAGCTTGGACTGAACCACGATGAAGACTTTTCTTTCAACAATATGACCACCTTTTGTGACCTTCCCAGCCAGCTTCCAAAAAAGGCAAAGTCAATGGGGGAAGGCAGATTCGCTTAACGTCCTCCTGATTCACTTAACAACACAGTGATTCCCTTAACAACCCGTGGCAGAAAGGGGCATAAAAATTTTCACTTAACAGCTGCCTAGCTTAGCAGTGGAAATTTTGGGCTCCACCGCGGTCACAATTTGAGGACCACCTTCCTTTAGCATAACGTTCTTTCAGCTCTGTACAGGCAGTCCTCAACTTACAACAGTTCATTTAGCGACCGTTCAAAGTTATTAAGGACCGTGTTTCACACTTACGACCGTTGCAGCATCCCCATGGTCATGTGATTGAAATTGGCAACTGGCTCGTATTTATGACGGTTGCAGCATCCTCCAGGGTCATGTGATCCCCTTTTGTGACCTTCTGACAGGCAAAGTCAATGGGGGAGCCAGATTCACTTAATGACCGTGTGACTTACTTAACAAACTGCAGCAAGAAAGGTCGTAAAATGGGGCAAAAACTCACTTAACAAACGTCTTCACCTAGCAGCAGAAATTTTGGACTGAATTTGTGGCTGTATAAATTGAGTATCTGTTGAAATCCTGTTTCTAAAATTGTTTGGGGGGGGTCACCCCATAGCTACAAGACTAAATTACTCAAGCAGCCAAACGTGATTAGATCTTTACATCCTTTTTTAAAAAAAAAATAATTCCCCACCATCTTGTACTATTTTTTAACTGAAGTCAGGGCTAATTGGACGGTTGAACGTAGATATTTTTTCTCCTGCATTTTGCTAAAGCTGTCGCTGTCAGACTGGCTCCACGGCTGATTTTTTTCCCTACCTTAATTGGAGAGTTTAGCTTCGATGTTGTTTGCTCCCGACCGAAGGGACGTTATTCGCTTTTTACAATATGTGGTATTGCGACAATTTTCAGCAAAGCACGGAGTCTCCTTTCGAGACGTGGAGTTCACTGGCCTTTTACTGAAAAGACCGGGAGCACGAGAGAAGTACAGCCGGAGGGTTAAAGAGCCTTGTGGGTGAGTTTAGTGTCTACTCTGAATAATTATGATTTAGTATTATTGCAGCTAGAGATGGGAAGGCCTGGAGGGGGAACAGAAAAATGGGGGGGATTTTTTTCTGTTTTTTTCCCCAAAGCC
>NW_015415580.1:0-1666 GCF_001527695.2 Protobothrops mucrosquamatus | reverse complement strand
ATCAATTGCAAAAGGCGGCCTTACTAGGAACTGCTTCCATCCTGCGACGAGATCTGTAATACCATCAAACATCCACATCTGCCTATCCCAGGTCCTTGGGGAGGACTCGATAGGTAGACAAAAATGCCAAATCCAGTCTGAACATCTGGCTGACTGTGCGATTAATAATAATAATAATAATAATAATAATAATAATAATAATAATTTAATAATAATAACAGCAATAATAAAGTTGGAAGGGACCTTGGAGGTCATCTAGTCCAACCCCCTGCTCAGGCATGAAACCCTATACCATTTCAGTTAACACACGTGGCGAGAAAGTCCATAAGACAGAGGAAACTCACTTAACAAAGTTCTCACTGAACGACACATATGTTGGGCTCAGTTGTGGTCGTACCTTGAGGACCACCTGTAAACTACATTGTGATCGCCTCAATACAGTATTTCTGAGATACTACTGGGTGCAGTCAAAGAGGTTAAGTCCCAGCTAGCCAAGCACGTTTCGCAAGTTGCAAATTCAACCCTATTGCAGCCTGGAGCAGGTTGGAGGTGATATCATGGCGCTTGCTGACAAAGTGGAAGCGAATGATCAGGTAGCTAGTCCTCAAGGTTTTTTTTTGGTTTTTTTTAAGAAAGTTCCTAGCAAGAACAAATCTTTTACGGCAGAGCTGAGCTGCCGCAAACTTCAGCCTAATTTCAAAAGTCATAGAATCATAGGGTTGGAAAGGGACCTCGGAGGTCTTCTATCCAGGGCTTTTCAACCAGTGGTAGGGGTACCACCTGTGGTCCATTGGCACCTGGCAGGTGGTACGCGACCATCCTAGAAAAGTGGTAGCGGGGGAGGGGAATGAGCTGAACTGGTGGCAGCACCGCACAAGCCTGAGCGAGAGACGGCTGGAGCTGCAGGGCTGTCAGGGCTCAGCGGAAGCGCCAGGATCAGCGCCAGGATCCAGTTGGAGTTCGGCACTGATCCTGGTGCTTCTGCTGAGCCCAGAAGAAGCGCCGATCAGCTGGAATGTTGCAGCCTCTCCAGGGTCTTGTGATTTACATTCAGATGCTTGGCAACTGATTCATATTTATGACGGTCACAGTGTCCCAGGGTCATGTGAAGTGACCAAAACCTGCTGCAACCACCCAGCAGACGGGGGGAATAAAAACCAAACACCCCCCACCCCCGCTGCTGCCAATCCTCAACAGAAATGCTCACAACAATGAAAACCTCGGACAGGAGGAAGAGCGCGGCCGGGCGCTGTCTTGCTCAGCTGTGGCTTGGGGGGCACTTTTTTCAGTGCCATTGTAACTTTGAACAATCACTAAGCGAACTGTTGTAAGTCGAGGACTACCTGTACTTTATCACTTTTTTCCTTTTTTTTGGTCATCAAGTTTTTGACACCTTGCTAGGCAACTGGTGGTACTCGGATGTTGCCATATCCTAAAAGTGGTACAATGGGTGAAAAGGTTGAAAATCCCTGTTCTAGTCCAACCTACTGCTGCTCAAATAGTAAATCCTATTCCATTCCGGCTCCCATTCTCTTAAGATCTCCGGCTTCTGCAAAATGTCCCATTTTGCAATTTGGTTAGAGGAGAACAAAGGAGAAATGAGATGGGGGGTGGGTGGGGGTGGGGACCAAAATATTCTATGTAGATTCTTCCTTTTTTTTTTTTT
>NW_015415579.1:0-1666 GCF_001527695.2 Protobothrops mucrosquamatus | reverse complement strand
GTTGGCAATTGAAATTACTTTTGAACATCATCAAATACTTGGTAGATTAGCTTCCTGATGGGTAGATTGGATCATCCACTTATTCCCTGGTTATATTTTGAAAATTGTTGTTAAATATATGCCAAAGAGAAAAAAGAAAGAGAAAGCAAAAGATTTATGGAATTATGGATTTTGGTAGATAAGTTTAGGATATCCTATATAGATATGAGAATATTGATGAATGAAATCTTTGTCTGCCTGTATGTCTGTCTGTCTATCTATCATCAGCAGTTGATTTATTAAAAAAAATCACTATTAGACAAGAATTCCAGAATATATATAAATGAATATATAGAGGGATGAGGAAGAGAGTAGGATAGAAACAAACCAAGTTTGTGTTACCTTCCCAAGATATTCTAGCTCCATTATTTTCAACATTTGATTCTCTCAGATATATACTGCTCAAAAAAATAAAGGGAACGCAAACTCCTTCAGTTCCATGTTAAAATGTTCCCTTTATTTTTTTGAGCAGTATATATTCACACATACAGTTGAGTGCTTCTAGTGACCCTCCAAATTATGGTTTACTTTACCCAACTGGAAATCAAAGGATTGGTAATAGAGAGTAGAAAATCTTAAATTTGCTTGTGGACAACAAGACACAAGATACCATATGTGAACGCTGTTTGTCGATTTCTGTTTGACATTTAATACAATCATTCCTCAGCATCTAGTAGACAAACTGGGCCTTTTAGGCTTTAATACTCCTTTGGCAACTAGATTTTTGATTTTCTTATGGATGGGCTCCAGTATGTCCATGGTGGGACTAATATTTCTAACACCGTTTTCTTGAACATAGGTTGTCCTCTGGGCTGTGTCCTAAGTCCCCTATTGTTCACCCTGTTGATTCATGACTGTTGTGCTAGGTTTGCAGTCAACCATATTGTGAAGTATGTGGATGATACAACAGTAGTGGGCCTTATTCAAGATGACAATGAGGGTGCTTACCACAAGGAAGTAGAGGGTTTGGTAAACTGATATAACAAAAACAGTCTCATTTTAAATGTAGAAAAAACTAAAGAGATCATTGTCGATTTCAGAAAAGGTAGTCACAGTCACACACCTATGTTTATTAATGATTCACCTGTGGAGGTGGTTAGCAGCATCAAGTTTTTGGGTGTGCAGCTAACGAAAAGACTAGCTTGGTCACTCAATAGTGAGATACTGGTGAAGTGGGCAGAGAAGCGCCTGCAATTTCTGTGTCGCATGAGAAAAATACATCTTCCTTCCCCTGTCCTTACCACTTTTTATAGAGGGATGATCGAGAGCATCCTGTCATATTGCATTACTGTCTGGTTTGGAAGCATTACTGCTTCAGACAGAAAAGTGGTGCAGAAAATGGTGAGGATGGCAGAAACGATTATTGGCAATTCCCTCCCTTCCATTCAGGACACATATAAGCGATGCTTGAGCAGGGTCCGCGGGATTGTCTGGGATATTACACATCCTCTTCATGACCTGTTTTCTTTATTACCTTCTGGGAGGATGCTTCATGGTATCCGAAGCAGAACATCCAGATTCAGTCACATATATAACATATATGTTTCCAGTTATTTCATATAGTAGGCTGTTTCTTCTTTTCTGAAAATTTTGCTACCAATGTAGAGATATATGACTGAGATTTTTT
>NW_015415578.1:0-1666 GCF_001527695.2 Protobothrops mucrosquamatus | reverse complement strand
TTTAAGCTCACGCCTACTGCTTCAGTGACTCCATCCAGCCACCTCATTCTCTGTCGTCCCCTTCTTCTATTGCCCTCAATCTTTCCCAGCATTAGGCTCTTCTCCAGGGAGTCCTTCCTTCTCATTAGGTGGCCAAAGTACTTGAGTTTCAACTTCAGGATCTGGCCTTCTAAAGAGCAGTCAGGGTTGATCTCCTCTAGGACTGACCGGTTTGACCGCCTTGCAGTCCAGGGGACTCGCAGGAGTCTTCTCCAGCACCATAGTTCAAAGGCCTCAATTCTTTTGCGCTCAGCCTTTCTTATAGTCCAATTTTCACAGCCATAGATTGCAACTGGGAAAACCATGGCCTTGACTATACGCACTTTTGTTGGCAGGGTGATGTCTCTGCTTTTTAGTATGCTGTCTAGATTTGCCATAGCTTTCCTCCCCAGGAGCAAGCGTCTTTTAATTTCTTGGCTGCAATCCCCATCTGAGGTGATCTTGGAGCCCAGGAAGATAAAATCTGTCACTACCTCCATTTCTTCCCCATCTATTTGCCAGGAATTGAGAGGGCCAGATGCCATGATCTTGGTTTTTGTAATAATATATTAAAATTATGTACTATTAAAATTCATAATATTTAATATGCCAATCATATTGCTTGGGCAGAAATGAGGAAGCTTTTTTTCTGGGAGTTGGGAATTATGTATTAGATATTATATGGAGAATATACCACTGGGACAGAATCCGTGGGGGAAATTCTCTTTTTATTCTTTTTCTACCACTGTCTTCTCTTTTTATTTTTGCAACCCCTTCTATTCTACTTCCCCCACCTTCTCCTATCTGAGCAAGTTATCTCCGATAGGAAAGCTGATAGGTTTCTTCCCTGATTGCGTGCAGAGCCTTTTAGAACTAAATTGAAAGGCACTCACTGTTCACCAGTTTCATGTATTAATAATACTGTGTCCAGTTTTGAGAGCTGCATGTCAAAATGAATATTGATAAGATCATTGAACAGAGTGATGGACTCTACAAGAAACAGTTCCAGTAAGGTAAGATCCATTATACTATATTTTTGCTGCAATCTGTGATAAACCTCAGTCATCAGCTATCAGGATTTGTGGAAGTGGGATTTAGCTAACAGATTGGTTGTAAGTGAAAACTAAGGTTATAGGAATGACAAAACAGTGTGAAAATCCAGGGGAATTGTATTATGGGAAATCTGCTAGAAAACGTGGAAAGGAAGTTCCAAGGTTTTCTAGAATGAGCAAGATTTTCCCCCATCAGTCATTTTACATATTAACTTCCCGGCCTTAATGAAAGGGTTTGGAACCCCGAGAGGTGGCACTTAGCGGCAGCAGGGAGGGATCTAAGAAGGAGGAAACTATATACCTTCTTAGAGGGATGTTTTGCTAAATTTTTAGGGGGTTTGGGGTTGGCCCGAGGGGAACTTGGGGAGTCCTCTCGGAGGCCAAGGCCGGTCCCATCGGGGGGCGCGGAGTGGTAAGGGAGGAAACTGGGGGGCTGGCGGAGGGTGGTGTGATAGGTACGGTTAGTGGGAGGGGCAGGTATGGCGGGAGCAGAGGACCATATCGGGTTTTGGGAGCACGCACACGCTACTTACAAGCTTGTGGGTGCTCCGATCCTCAGAGCTCTGCTCGATCTCCAGGGACCTTAGATCCTCCGG
>NW_015415577.1:0-1666 GCF_001527695.2 Protobothrops mucrosquamatus | reverse complement strand
TGGGCGTGTCCATGTAGCTATTAGATTAGCTCAACTTGAGGTAGTGTTTATATCGTACATATATACATGCATTCGTACATATATACATACATATTCACGCACTCACACAGAAATGCACATAGAGATATGCTGATTATTTCTAGGGCAACATAACAGGAGGACGGGTATGGGTGGACTACCTAGTAGTAAGTGGTCCTGTATGTAATATGATCATAAGCTCTTTCTTAATACTTAGAAGTGAGGAGTGTATTATACACAGTGCTTCCATGCAAAAAGGTCGTGAGCTGATGAGTGAGCCAATGAAATATGAATAATAGTATTCAAAAAATAAGTATACAGGTTGGAACTGCATTTTGCAAAAAGATATTGCAAAGCTAGCCAATAGTTTTGTTCTGTCAGTGACAGCAAGGAGAGGGCAGAGCTTTCCCAGAATTCCCATTAGAAAATCTCCAACAGGATGGTTGACTGAGGCCATCTGACCAAACATGCAATGTTGTGTCTTGGAGTTCAGCGGTTGGAAATAAAGACGCTCTGCCTATTGAATAATGTCAAAGAGTCATGCTAGTGAAAAGCCTGAACAGCGACGATAGAGGAACAATGGAGAATAAAAAATGAGTGATAACATTCTTGACCGTTACAACTGTAGGTAAGTACATGAACACCCATAAAATGCCTCTGGCATAAAATTTCTTGCAGCCTTTAGGCCAGCAGTTTGGTCTGAAAATGGGCAGCCTTGGCTTTCATGAAAAAATGTGAATTTCTCCAAATGGTCCGACTTCAGCCAATAAGGAGTAGACTTCTCTGCAAAAGAAACAGCTGATTTAAAGAGCCTTGTGTAAAGTTACTAGCATTTTTTTTTCTTTCTAGCCCTTTCCCGTAAGTGCACGATCCATCTTTTTTCTTTACTGGATCAACTGAGTGTTGATCATTGGTTGAGACAAAAATGGATTGACTGACTGACTTGTCTCTTGAGCCTGTATTGTGGGTTGAGAGAGAGAGAGTGACTGGCCCAAATTTACCTAGACGATTTTCATGGCTAAGGCAAATGGGCTACAAAAATCCAGAATTGCACTAGGTGGCAATAAGGTTGCTTTCCTGCCCTGCTCTGCTGCCATTTAATCATCATAAAGATTTTACATCCATATGAGGAAACCCTGAGCTTCTGAACCCAGGATATTGGGAAACTTGTTCACACAGTTTATCTAGTTCTGGTAACCAATCAAAATGTTCAGTCATTTGAACTCTGAAGAATTCTTGGACAGTCTTTTACACTCCTCTGTACTCCCAGACGAAAACGGCGGGGATTATTCTTCTGCCAAAAGACTCAGAAAGCCTTGAAAGACAAGTACAGTGGTGGGAAAAACTCAATTCCATCTCAGGTCCAATATGAATTCTTGCTGTCATACAGCTTATGTAAAATTGTGGGCGTTTTCTAAGAAGCACCTAGGGCAATGTGAGAATTCATAAAAATGGACAGCTACTTAATTAAAAGACAATATGAAAGTATAGTATGACTTCAAAAAGTGCTTAAAAATTCCATGCCAAGATGCAAGAATCAGTCTATAAACAATGAAGAAAAGGTATGTTTTTGTCTTCCTGCAGGTAATGCAAATGCGTTTCCCCCCTTTTTAAAAAAAAGGCTACAGTATTTTGCAATCTAATTGGG
>NW_015415576.1:0-1666 GCF_001527695.2 Protobothrops mucrosquamatus | reverse complement strand
ACTACTACTACTACTACTACTACTACTACTACTACTTCTTCTTCTTCTTCTTCTTCTTCTTCTTCTTCTTCTTCTTCTTCTTCTTCTTCTTCTTCTTCTTCTTCTTCTTCTTCTTCTTCTTCTTCTTCTTCTTCTTCTTCTTATTATTATTATTATTATTATTATTATTATTATTATTATTATTATTATTATTATTATTTACAAACAGAAATACCAGGGCAAGACCCCATACAAAGGGTGCCAAAGGTGAAATTTCACCCATCTCTTGCAAATGGGCATCACAACATAAAAAGGGAGAGAAATTCCCTCAAAAGGCAGGTAGGAAAAAAATTAAAGGTTTTTAGGCTAAGGCAGGCAAGCTGCTTCCTAAAGGGAGGTGCTGCCCCCCAGTGGCCAAAGAGTAAAAGTATTGTTTCCAACGGACGGAGATTTTGATGGTCTTTCTGCTTGCTTCCTTGAGGGCCACCAGAGAGCTATCTTCAGGCATCTGAGGGGCTCCCACCAGCCCAGGGAATCTTAATCTCCATTTCTTGACCAGAAATGGAAATGGCAAGGAAGATGATTCGTGATAGAGCTAAAAGCTGTTGGCTACAAGGTCCTTCAAAAATTGGCTGGTTCTTCACGAAAAGTTTGGAAAGAAGAGACTGGAGAAGGGGAAGCTGAATATCCCAAAGATGCTTTTTTTTTTTCCCCACGAGGCAACTGGACTTCCTTGTTTTTCCCTTGAAGACGTTTCGCTTCTCAGCCAAGAAGCTTCTTCAGCTCTGACTGGATGGTGGGGGAATGGAAGGATTGATACTCCTTGCAGACCGCTGGTCATTTGCATCCTTTTAGAGCCCGGGTCTTCAAACTTGGCCCTTTTATGACTTGTGGCCTTCAACTCCCAGAATTCCTCAGCCAGGCACGCGTGCCTGGCTGAGGAATTCTGGGAGTTGAAGTCCACAAGTCATCAAAGGGCCGAGTTTGAAGACCCCAGTTTTAGAGAGTCCTTGAGGCCACTTGGAGGTTTACCTGTGTCCTCAGGGTCAAATGGGTGTGGAGCCTTCTTGACTGCAGGATGTAATTCTGCCCTGGGTCCCTTCACGGTTGAAGACGGGCGCAGGCTGTTGGGGATGAGTCTGTGTTGTCTGCCTCTCCAACTGAAGCGCAAAATGGTTCCTGGAGTTTGCAATATTTTCTGGAAATCCGTTCACGCTCCTGCACCGTTCGAAGGGCGTCCATCCCAAAGTGCACGGCTCAATGTCTATGGAGCTTCTCCGTCATCCAGGCCATGGTTGTCCCAAAGGGGCTTTTTCAGGAGGCCTGGACTTCCCTGTTTTTCTCTGAAGACGTTTCGCTTCTCCTGCAGGAAGCTTCTTCCGCTCTGACTGGATGGTGGGGAAGGGAAGGACTGAGGATCTCCAGAGGCATCCCCCTCCCGTGGATTCGTCCTGTGATGTTACAGCCCCGTTGGGTCCTAAAGTGGTTTTTCCTCCCTTCCGCCCCATTTTTGCTGCAACCAGCCCTTCTTCTGAGAAGAATTGGGAATTAACGGCCTCTCAAAACTGTCCAGGATGATAACTCAGCCAGACTGGCAGGAACAGGTGCGGCCATGTTGAAGGGGCCCCTTGAGTAAATGTTTTATGGAGCTTTCTTCCCACAGCCGGGACTTGCTCACCAGCGGAGA
>NW_015415575.1:0-1666 GCF_001527695.2 Protobothrops mucrosquamatus | reverse complement strand
CAGGGTGCCGTCAGCCAGACAGTGCCGGCTGGCGACCCCCAGGGGGAGGGCCTTCTCGGTGGGAGCCCCCACCCTATGGAACGAACTACCCCCAGAGATCCGGGTGATTCCGGATCTCCCCTCCTTCCGCCGCGCCCTCAAGACATGGCTATTTAAGCTAGCAGGACTGGCCTAAGGGTTATCTTAATTTGGTTTTAAATAATTTTAACAAGAAAAGGCCAAATAATTAATTAATATTCTATTTTAATTACATTTTAAATTTAGTATTTTTGTATTATGTACTTGTTTTAAATGGCTGTAAGCCGCCCTGAGTCCGTTTGGAGAAGGGCGGGGTAGAAATTTAAATAAACTAAATAAACTAAACTAAACAGTCTATCTCCCGGTCTGCTCCAGGGCAGAGGGCCAACCCTGGGGCTAAGCAACTAGCGGAGCAGAGCCCTTCGGAGGCCCGAAAGGGTCCGAGCAAAGCAGTCAGCGGGTAGCCCTGCCTGCCCTGCACGCACAATCGTTGCCCGCTTGGGATTCCCAGATAGGAGAGAGCCCCAAGGGAGGCTAGGACGGCGGGTGGATACATCTAAATGAAAAAAGTGAGAGATGGGTTTGGTGGCCTCGTGCCCCCCCCACCCCCGGCCCAGACCGCTCAGGTCTTCGATCTGCTCCAAGGGTGGCCGATGGCAGCTCTCCCTTCTTTGCCTTCTTCAGCAAATGGCCCAGAGCCAGAAGGAGGTGGAGCGGGAGCAAGAGGTGCTGAGGCAGCAGGAGGTGGAGTGCCGGAAGTACGAGGCGCGCATCAACGTTCTCACCAAGAAAAGAGACGCTTTGGAGAAGAAGAAGGAGACGGCCATGAAAAAGGTACCGGCTCGCTCCGGGGTTGGTGAGCCTGTGGTGGTGGTTGTGTACTTGGCGTTCATTGCGTCTAAGACAGGGCCTCCTTTTTCCCCCACTCTGCCCCAACACCTGGCCAGATGCTCTTCCAGGGCGAGTGGGGAGGCAAGCCCTGGGCGCGAGGGTGGGTGGTGGCAGGCGGGCATTTGCCTTCCATGGGTGAAGGGCCGGCCTCCTGGCGCTCCCCCCTCCCACGCCGTCTTTTCAGGGCTAAGAAATGGGGAGTCTGAAGCAACATCATCACATCTTCGGCCTCTCAGTAGAGCAACTAGGACCCAGCCTGTTTGGGCTTTCATAATCAAGAAATACCATCACGCTGAATGGGAAGTCTTTGCATTTCTTAATGGTTCCAGCTTAGCTTTTATTGAATTGAAAGTGCTCAGAGGAATGAAATCCCAGAGGGTCTCGTGAGAAACCTGCGGCCGGGTTCAGGCAGACGTTGGTGAAGCAGACCGGCTCCAAGTTGGCAAAGGAGGGCACAAGGCTAGACTCTCCCCCCTTCTTTCTTCAGCCCACATGTGGACTATGTGTTAAGGGAAGCTGGATTGGAAGGAGGTGGAGGAGGAAGAAACCTCAGTAATCTGCACTCTGCTGATGACGCTACCCTGATTGCCGAAAAAGCACAGGATCTGCAAGCCCTGGTACTCAAACTCACGAGCGTAGTGAAAACATGGGACTGAAACTGAAGATTCGGGAGACCAAACTAAGGGCAGCAGATAGAACAACCAGCCTTAGAATTGACAATGAAGGTGGCGAAGGGACGCAGAGCTTCTGCCTTTCA
>NW_015415574.1:0-1666 GCF_001527695.2 Protobothrops mucrosquamatus | reverse complement strand
GAATTGCTGACATTAGTCTCTCGTGCAGAAGACTTTCTGGTATAAAGCTTGATGCATTCAACTACATTCCCTAGGATTTAGTTCTTCCTTATCTTTCCCAGTCTGCTTCCTCTTGTCTTTGTGCCATGGAATGAGAAAGCAGCATGTGGCTACATTTTCAGTTCAGTAAAAGGACTATGTTCTTCAGACTTATGGAACAGGATGTCCTAGAACCAACAGGGATAAACAAAAGAAAGAAGGGCAAATGTAATGTGATGGGTCTTCCCAGGAAAATGTTTGGTATATATAATGTTTATTAAAGATTTTAATTACAATAATAAAAACTATTACTCGGAAAGAAAAATAAAAAGAGGGAAGAAAATGTGAAAAAGAAAAAAGGAAGAAAAGAAAGGAGAAAGCCTTCCATTTTCCCTAACAACTGCAAAAAATCTGTACTCGACCCATGACTGCTGCTGCCGTGCCACTTTGCCCTGGCATCTGCCCATGGGCACCCTCAAAAGCCTTCAACCCAGTCATTGGCTATGCAAAAATTGCACATAAAATAAAGAAAAAGTAAAGAAATATATAAAGAAGGTGCTTCCAATATTTATCACAAGTATAAAGACATTTGGTAGCTCTTCACCGCCTATAAGGTTAAAACAGATATCTCTTCTTCCCATAACCCATCCCCTCTAATCTATAAGCAGATTTATAAGAAATCAACTTTTCAATCCTGGTGTCAGCAAAAAGTCCACAAAAGGTTGCCATTTTTTAAAATAAAGTACATGTCTTATTTTAATCTTAATCAAATAAACCAACTTTATATTCCTTCCTTTTAGCTCTCAAAATCTTAATATATATTCATTCAAATATGGTTGTAAAATTTGATCTCTTTTCAATTCTTCTTTGTCTCATTGCATAGGCTTCATCGAGGCTTTATAAAGCCTCTTTTGTAAATCCAATAAAAATACATGATTCAAGTCAATCTTTTGGTTTCTCATTTTCATTTCCCCTTTAATATTTAAAGCTTCATCAGCTTCTTTTGTATATTCAATAGAGAACCCTTATCCGGCCATTCTCTTGGTCTGTCACTTGTATTTCCACTTTAAATACCTTCTTTATCATGTAATCTTAGTTTAATGAAGAGAAGGACGAGGGGGGACATGATAGCAGTGTTCCAATATCTCAGGGGCTGCCACAAAGAAGATGGAGTCAAGCTATTTTCCAAAGCGCCTGAAGGCAGAACAAGAAGCAACGGGTGGAAACTAACCAAAGAGAGAAGCAACCTAGAACTAAGGAGAAACTTCCTGACAGTTAGAACAATTAACCAGTGGAACAACCTGCCTCCAGAAGCGGTGAATGCTCCAAAGATGGTTCCGTCCCAGGCGCCTGATGGACCCGGAGAGGTTCCTGATGGAGCTTGGGCCATATCCGGAGGATCTAGTTCACGACTCGGCTGAAAATCTGGCGGCGGCCTGGGATGTGGCCGCTGCCGCAGCGCTGGACCAAGTCGTGCCTTTGCGGCCTCTGACCCGGCGCAGATCTCAACTGGCGCCCTGGTTTACCGAGGAGTTGAGAGAGATGAAGCGCCGGAAAAGACGCCTAGAGAGCAGTTGGAGGACTACCCGAACCGAATCCGACCGAGCACAGGCAAGGATACATGTTAGATCCTACCTAGTGGCGATGA
>NW_015415573.1:0-1667 GCF_001527695.2 Protobothrops mucrosquamatus | reverse complement strand
ACCTTTCATGACCCAAACGAGGTAACATCATCAGTGCTAGTAAGGAGTGCTGTTTGCTGTCTGTTTATATTCTGGTGTCTTGCCTGTCTGGGTGGTGGGGTGGGGGCTCTTAGGTATTCTTTGGTTGGGTTGTTTACTAAAGGCTCTTTGGCATTAGTTTCTTGATTGGGATCTTGCTTACTTGATTGTTGGTCTGAAGTTGACCTTGCAGTTAATCTATGCTGATCCGAGTGCTAATTGCTGGTGCAGAGGTGCTGAGGTCTTTTTGTTCCCTTTTGGGCTGATGTTGATTGTCTCTTTTGCATAGTCTGTAGATGTTGTTGATGTCTATGGGCCCATTGATGGCTGATTTGTCAGAGTGCCAGGCTTCTAGAAATTCCCTGGCATTTTTTGGATTCGGCTTGGTCTAGGATGGTCACATTTTCCCAGTGGAAACGATGGTTAAAAATCTGTCTATATGTTGTGAAATCAAAGAATTTCCATCATGCCTTTTGACTGCCAGTTGGTGTTCGTGGATGCCTTCTGCCAGTCTTCTGCCTGTTTGTCCTACATAGTGGATGTTGCAGTCCTTACACTGCATATTGTAGAAGACTCCTGTTTTTTTCTTCTGGCGTTGCTGGGTCTTTTGGTCAGCTTAGGATGCTTTGAAGGGCTTTAGTTGGCTTCTGTGCTACACTGATTCCATGTGGTGGTAACAGTCTATTTGCGGTTTCTGAGATATCCTTGATTTATGGCAGTGTAATTCTTTTTAGGGTTTGTGTTGGTTGTGCTGTATTGGGTTGAGTGGTTCGGGACTTTTTGATGAAGTTGCGTGGGTATCCATTTTGTTGGAATGTGTTGTACAGATCAGAGGTCCCCAGAGAGTGTGTCGTTTTGTGTGCTGCCTGCATCCCACGGATGGGACTTTGCTTGTTTGTGTGGACCGGTTGCTGGCATGCCGTGGCCTGGTACCGGTGCACGGACCGGGGGTTGGGGACCCCTGATATCGACATTTCATTTCCTTTTTCTGCTGTTCCAGGTTGCTGCGGTGTGTTTGGGCTCATTTAAATAAAGTCCTTACACAGCTTCTCTTGTGGGAGATTGAGTTGTTGCTTTGGCAGTGGAGAACCTGGTTAGTATGGGCGGTTGGCAACTGGCTTATACTGATGACAGTCGCAGTGTCTCAGGATCACATGATCTCCATTTGTAACCTTCCCATCCAACAAAGCAAAGTCAAAGTGGGAAATCAGATTGGCTTAATGATCGCATGACAACTGCAATGATTAGCTTAAGAAGCAAAAAAAAAAGGTCATAAAATGGGCTGAAACCAATGGTCATTCAAAGTCTCAAATTTAGCAGAAATGGCCAAGATTTCCGCTTATGTGAAGGATCACTCGCAAGAAAGATATATTTTGGTTTAAAGAAGATGGATAGATTATATTGAGCGTAAATATGGGACTAAAAAATATCATTTGGTTTTTGAGTAAACTTTAGAGTATTATGGTTGTATAAAGGTTAGAATATTTTATTTAGTATTATTTTTAATTATTAAAGTGTTGTTATTATTATTGTTTTTAATAATTGTACTGTTTAAAAGAGAGTTAAAGGAGGTTATAGATATGTTATTTTAATAGTTGATTAATGTTAATTAGAGTATGATTATGTTATTGTTAACCCTGTGATTGGCA
>NW_015415572.1:0-1667 GCF_001527695.2 Protobothrops mucrosquamatus | reverse complement strand
AGCTTCTCAGTGTGATAGCCGAGATGGCGATTGAGACCCCCAGACTGTTAGTCATGGGGGATTTCAATCTGCCATCATTAGGTGAAGCATCTGAGGTGGCTCGGGAGTTCATGGCCTCCATGACGGCCATGGACCTGACCCAATTAGTAGATGTCCCTACCCACACCGGAGGACACACACTGGACTTAGTTTTTGCCTCTGGCCAGTGGCTGAGTGATCGTGGTTTAGGGGAAATAGTTGTTGAGCCCCTGTCATGGTCAGATCACTCTCTCCTTCGGCTGGCCTTTCCTACCGCTACGCCCCACCGCGGGGAGGCGGAACCAGAAGGGACGAAATGGTTCTGCCCCAGGCGCCTGATGGACCCTGAGAGGTTCCAGACGGAGCTTGGGCCAATACCTGAGACCTTGACCCATGGCTTGACTGAGGACCTGGTGGCCGCCTGGGATGGTGCGGCCGCGGGGGCCCTGGACCGGGTCATGCCTTTGCGGCCCCTCACCCGATGCCGGTCTACCTTGGCTCCTTGGTTCTCCGAGGAGCTGAGGGTGATGAAGCGTCGGAAGAGATGCCTAGAGAGTAATTGGAGGGCCACCCGCTCCGAATCCGATCGGAAATTGGTAAAGTCCCATTTAAGGACTTACCTAGTAGCGATAAGAGCGGCGAAACAAAACTATTTCTCCGCTCTTATCACGTCTGCAGGCAACCGATCTGCCGCCCTTTTTAGGGTGTCCCGTTCCCTTCTTCATCAGAGGGTCCGGGATGTCCCTTTGCAGGGTCGGGCAGAGGAATTTGGGTGTTACCTGCATGACAAAATTGATCGGATCCGGGCCGGGTTAGCCTCCGATTGGACTAGTTCAGACGGGCCAATGGAGGCAGGTCTTGAGTTCATTTTGTGGGAAGAGTTTGATCCTGTAACCCCCGAGGACATGGACAGGATGTTGGGACAGCTGAACACCACCACATGTTTACTGGACCCGTGTCCCTCCTGGCTGGTACTGGCCTCCCGGGAGGTTACACGAGGCTGGCTCCAGGGAATCGTCAATGCTTCTTTGAGTGAGGGGTTCTTGCCGGCCACCTTGAAAGAGGCGGTGGTGAGGCCCCTCCTCAAGAAACCCTCCCTGGACCCGGCTGTTTTGGCCAACTACCGTCCTGTCTCCAACCTTCGCTTTCTTGCGAAGGTTGTTGAGAGTGTGGTGGCATGACAGCTCCCTCAGCACCTGGAAGAAGCTGTCTATCTAGACTCGCACCAGTCCGGCTTCTGGCCTGGGCACAGCATGGAAACGGCATTGGTCACGTTGGTTGATGATCTCTGGAGGGCTCGGGATAGAGGCTGCTCCTCTATCCTGGTCCTGTTAGATCTCTCAGCAGCTTTCGATACCATCGACCATGGTATCTTGTTGCACCGGTTAGAGGGTTTGGGTTTGGGGGGCACCGTCGTACGGTGGTTCTCCTCCTACCTCTCGGATCGGTCGCAATTTGTGTTGGCAGGGGGGCAGAGGTCGACCTCGAGGTGCCTCACTTGTGGGGTACCACAGGGGTCGGTCCTCTCGCCTCTCCTGTTCAACATTTATATGAAGCCACTGGGTGAGATCATCTGTGGTTTCGGGGTGGAGTTTCATCAGTACGCAGATGACACCCAGCTGTACATCTCCACCCCGGACCACCCCAAC
>NW_015415571.1:0-1667 GCF_001527695.2 Protobothrops mucrosquamatus | reverse complement strand
TCTTTCCTCTTTCTCTCTCTCTCTCTCTTTCCTTTCCCTTTCCTCTCCCCTCTCTCTCTTTCTCTTTCCTCTCCCCCTCTTTCTCTTTCCTCTCTCTCTTTCTCTTTCCTCTTTCTCTTTCCTCTAACTTTCTCTTTCCTCTCTTTCTCCTTTCTTTCCTCTTTTCTTCTTTCCTCTTTCCTTCCTTTCTCTTTCCTCTCTTTCCTTTATTTCTCTTTCCTCTTTCTCTTCTCTTTCCTCTTTCTTTCCTCTCTCTCTTTTCTCAATCTTTTTTCTTTCCTCTTTTTCTCTTTCCTCTCCCCCTCGCTTTCTTTCTCTTTCCTTTCTCTTTCCTCTCCATTCTCCCCCCTTTCCTCTTTTCCTCTTTCCTCTCTTTCCTCTCTTTCCTCTTTCTCTCTCTTTCCTCTCTTTCTCTTCTTTCTTTCCTCTCCCTTTCCTCTCTTCTCTTTCTCTTTCCTTTCTCTTTCCTTTCTCTTTCTCAATCTTTTTTCTCTTTTCTCTTTTTCTCTTTCTTCTCCCTCTTGCTTTCTTTCTCTTTCTTTTCTCTCCCTTTCCTCTCCCTTTCTCTTTCCTCTCTTTCTCTTTCCTCTCTCTCTTTCTCTCTTTCTCTTTCCCTCTCTTTCCCTCTCTTCTCTTTCCTCTTTCTTTCTCTTCCTTTCCTCTCTTTCCTTTCTTTCCTCTCCTCTTTTTCTTTCCTCTTTCTCTTTTTCCTCTCTTTTCTTCTTTCTCTTTCCTCTCTTTCTTTCCTCTTTCTCTTTCCTTTCTTTCTCTCTTTCTTTCCTTTCTCTTTCCCTCTTTCCTCTCTTTCTCTTTCCTCTATTTCTCTTCTCTTTCTCTCTTTCCTCTTTTTCTCTTTTCTCTTCTTCTTTTTTCCTCTTTCTCTTCTCTTCCTCTCTTTCCTCTAACTTTCTCTCTCTTTCCCCTCTTTCTCTTTCCTCTCTTCTCTTTCTCTTTCCTCTCTTTCTCTCTTCCTTTCCTCTTTCCTTTCTTTCCTCTCCCTTTCTCTTTCCTCTTTTTCTTTCTTTCCTCTTTCTCTTCTTTCTTTCCTCTCCCTTTCCTCTCTTCACTTTCTCTTTCCTTTCTCTCTTTCTCTTTCCTTTCTCTTTCTCAATCTTTTTTCTCTTTTCTCTTTTTCTCTTTCTCTCCCTCTTGCTTTCTTTCTCTTTCTTTCCTCTCCCTTTCTCTTTCCTCTTTTTCTTTCTTTCCTCTCTTTCTCTCTTTCCTCTCTCTCTCTCTTTCTCTCTCTCTCTTTCTTTCCCTCTCTTTCCTCTCTTCTCTTTCTCTTTCCTCTCTTTCTTTCTCTTCCTTTCCTCTCTTTCCTTTCTTTCCTCTAACTTTCTCTCTTTCCTCTCTTTCTCCTCTTTTCTCCTCTTTCTCTTTCCTCTTTCTCTCTTTCCTTTCTTTCTCTCTTTCTTTCCTCTTTCTCTTTCCCTCTTTCCTCTCTTTCTCTTTCCTCTATTTCTCTTCTCTTTCTCTCTTTCCTCTTTTTCTCTTTTTCTCTTTTCTTTTTCTTTTTTTCCTCTTTCTCTTCTCTTCCTCTTTCCTCTTTCTCTCTCTCTTTCCCCTCTTTCTCTTTCCTCTCTTCTCTTTCTCTTTCCTCTTTCTTTCTCTTCCTTTCCTCTTTCCTTTCTTTCCTCTCCTCTTTCTCTTTCCTCTAACTTTCTCTT
>NW_015415569.1:0-1667 GCF_001527695.2 Protobothrops mucrosquamatus | reverse complement strand
ATGTGCTCTGCATATAAGTTAAATAGGCAGGGCGACAGAATACAGCCTTGCCGGACTCCTTTCCCAATTTTGAACCAATCAGTGGTTCCGTGTCCAGTTCTCACTGTTGCTTCTTGACCCGCATATAGGTTTCTCAAGAGACAAATAAGATGGTCTGGTACTCCCATCTCTTTAAGAACTTGCCACAATTTGTTGTGATTCACACAATCAAAGGCTTTAGCATAGTCAATGAAGCAGAAGTAGATGTTTTTCTGGAACTCCCTAGCTTTCTCCATGATCCAGCGTATGTTGGCAATTTGATCTCTAGTTCCTCTGCCTCTTTGAAATGCTGCCTGTACTTCTGGAAGTTCTCGATCCACATACTGCTGGAGTCTAGCTTGTAGGATTTTGCCTTAAATCCAGTATATACAGTTTTAAATTTCCCTTTTCAGCCTTATTCTAGGCTTCTTTTTCTGCCAAGCAGGTTTCCACAACAACGCTTCCCTTTCAGCCAATAGGTCTCTCTTTGTTGCTTGTGATGCCATTTGAGGCAGTAATAAGCCTCCCATCCTCTGCATTGAACCTCTATTTCTCTTATTTTTGAAGCCTCGCTGTTTTAAAGGTTCAAATCTCAGTCTTTGCTTTTTCTGATCCTCAAAAATATAGATAAGATGCTTGTAAGGTGAAATAAGTTCCTCTGTATCCTCAATAAAGTCATCTTTTAGTGTATTTTGGTTTGTAGAGTAGTCCGGTGTAGTCTGAAAGTCAGTTTTAAGATTTAAAGAATAATTTCTGGTTCTTAGTTCTGTAGTAATCTCTTTCATTGTAACACACTCCTCTTTAATCTCCCTTAGTTCCTTTTCTGGTATGTTTTGATTTGTAGAGTAAACAGATGTGATCTGAAAGTCAGTTTGAGAATTTGGGGTAGAGTTGATTCTTCGTTCTGTAGTAATCCCTTTCCTTATAGCACATATTTCTTCAATAACCTCATAGATCTTTTCCAGTATACGCTTGCAATTTAAGTGAGAGTAAAATTTCTCCATCTTAAAAGTGATTAAAGAAGATCCTTTCTTTATTCTTTTTAGTAAGAGCTGTAATTAAGCAGTGTCCACCCCCTCAGTTCCCACAGCTGCATCAGCTTATCTTTTCCAGGAGTGGTTTGAAGGTCAGATCCTTCTCTCCAAAGTTGCAATATTAACTTTCCACCACTAGATGTCCTCAGTAAATAAAAAATCTTTTCCAGACACCATTTTTTTTCCTTTTTTCTATCTTTTAAGGAAAAAAATGGAGAAAGAAATAATCTTCCAATATTTACAACTAGTACAATTCGAAAAAGCTTTCTGTATCCCAAAATAAATGAAAATAAACTGTAGACTTTAAAAAAAAAATTGTTCTCAGCGCCTTTCTTCCCAAACAAACAAAAGCTGCTTTTTCCAAACAGGGAAATAATTCCAACCAAGTTTTTACAGGCAATAAAAAAGCCCAGTAGGTCTCTCTGCCATTCTTTCAAGTTGAGTTCATTTTTTAAAATAGGTATCATCTGGAACAAGAAGAGAAACTTAGGTAAAATGTTCATTTTAATGGCCGCAATACGACCCAGCAAGGAGAAATGAAGTTTTTTCCACATTAATAAGTCTTTTTGTACTGATTTCCACAATTTCTCATAATTATTCTGGTAGAGTTTCATG
>NW_015415568.1:0-1667 GCF_001527695.2 Protobothrops mucrosquamatus | reverse complement strand
GTGGTTCTCAACCTGTGGGTCGGGACCCCATTTGGGGTCGATCGACCATTTCATGGGGGTCGCCAAGCAAGGCTGTCCGCCATTTTTTTTGTCCGCCATTTTTTTCCCCTTTTCCGGCGGGTGCCTTACCTCCCTTGGGCTGGGCCAGCTGGTGGTCGGCCTGCTCCGTCTCTGCCGCTTGCCAGCTACGCCTCGGCCGTCGCAGGGGGCAGAACCACACATGCGCGGCGCTCCCGGGCAGGGAAAGTCCTCGACTTATGACCAGTTGGGTAGTCCTCGACTTACGACCGGTTTAGTCCTCGACTTACGACCGGTTTAGTCCTCGACTTATGACCGGTTTAGTCCTCGACTTACGACCGGTTGGGGTCGCGGCATTAAAAAGGTTGAGAACCACTGGACTAGAAGACCTCCAAGGTCCCTTCCAATTTATTACTATTACTATTACTATTACTATTAACAAGTGCATGTTGTCTCTTAGTTCCATGCACATTCTCAATTGTTCCTGGCTCTTTCAACATTATTAAAGAAGGAGCATTTTCCATTCCACTTTGAGAAAGCTAGAAAAAGCATATCTGTTCCAAGCTGACAAGATAATCCAATATCTAGCTAAGACAATATGTAGGATGAGTAAGCCAAAGAGGTGATTATCTCAGTTTCCCTCACTCACCAAGCCTCGTAGGTCCCTCACAGAACCGAAGGCTAAGCCTTTGGCCGTGAAGCTACTTCACCCTCTTCCTATTTAAATAGCTCTTTTGAACATACCATTTAGAAGCCACAGAGTGAGCTGTTATGAAAAGTTCCTACATTTTTGAAAGAGAAGGAGGAAAAAAAATCTCTGCTTTATTTTTGCTCTGCTGCACAGAAATCACAGATGGCTGTGAGTCTTCCGTTATTTGTTTATGTAGCGTGATTAATATGTTCTTTCCAATCTGGGAAATATATCATTTGAAATTGACCTGGGTGAAATAGTTTGAATTTAGCTTTTAGGGAATTAAAAAAAAAAGCAATCAAAGGAAATACTCCTATATGTGTTGGTGTGAGAAACACCAAACCTCTTTTGCATAACAGAGATCCAGCTTAGTTTTTCAAACTTCCACCTTTCCTGCAGTTTAACTTTAAAATAGGTACACTGAGGACAAATTAAAATTTTGATATATTGTCCTTTATTATCTCTACTAGGATCTGGCCCATTTTAATTGTATTTCCGTTGTATTTCTTACATTAAAGGCTGGAAAACATGTCTGGAAAAAAAATGTGAAGACAGAAGTATTATTTTAACGATTCCTTACACGACAAATTTACATTCTTGAAATAACCCCAGCTTGCAAATTGCAACGAGGAGGGGAAGGCCTTCGAGAGGGATATTAATACTTTAGCTTATTAGCAATCAAGCTTTCAAACAATTTAAATGACTGTGCAAGGAATTCAAACTACCCAATATAACAAAATGGCAGTATATACAATTACGAAATATTCTGATGTCAAACTTTGGTTCAGGTGAATCCACAGTATCTTAAATTGCTAAATTACTGAAAGTATTGGAATTTGTTACCAATCAACAGTGCTTTTCTTTTTTTATATGGCTATAGATTATAACAAGGTTGAATGTTAGTTAGTTTCAAGAGTAGAACTATCCAGTATTAACAAGTTTTGTTCAGTTGCTAAGT
>NW_015415567.1:0-1667 GCF_001527695.2 Protobothrops mucrosquamatus | reverse complement strand
CTCTACTCTACTCTACTCTACTCTACTCTACTCTACTCTACTCTACTCTACTCTACTCTACTCTACTCTACTCTACTCTATTCTATGTTCTATTCCACTCCATATTCTATTCTATTCTATTCTATTCTGTTCTGTTCTATTCTACTCTACTCTACTCTACTCTACTCTATGTTCTATTCCACTCATATTCTATTCTATTCTATTCTATTCTATTCTATTCTATTCTATTCTGTTCTGTTCTACTCTACTCTACTCTACTCTATGTTCTATTCCACTCCATATTCTATTCTATTCTATTCTATTCTGTTCTGTTCTGTTCTGTTCTGTTCTGTTCTGTTCTTTTCTATTCTACTCTACTCTACTCTATTCTATGTTCTATTCCACTCCATATTCTATTCTATTCTATTCTATTCTGTTCTGTTCTGTTCTGTTCTGTTCTGTTCTGTTCTACTCTACTCTACTCTACTCTACTCTACTTTACTCTACTCTACTCTACTCTACTCTATTCTATTCTATTCTATTCTGAAAGACCCTCGACTCCATTCGGGTTGAAAGCTAATCACCAAAAGCCAAGTGGAATACAGGACATTTGACATTCGCGTGCCAAAGTTTCCCGGTTAACTTTCCCCATCCAGGTCTTTCCCTCTGCTGGTCCCTCATTGACCAACTATATTTGAATGAATTATTTGGGAAATGGTCTCTTGACGGAGGGGCTGGTTGATGAGCTGTTACAGTCCTTTCCCAGGGCTTTGACCTTGAGATGGTTACCTCTAGAAGGTACGATGAGTTGTTGGCCTTCCTTCCTCCTGTCCTGCTCCCTCCCTCCATAGTTCATGGCAGACTGTCAACTCATGGAGGTGAAGCTCAAGCATATGACGGCAGTTTTGATACTTTGATCTAGAACAGGGGTCCTCAAACTTGGCCACTTTAAGACTTGTGGACTTCAACTCCCAGAATTCCCCAGCCAGCCATGCTGGCTGGGGAATTCTGGGAGTTGAAGTCCACAAGTCTTAAAGTGGCCAAGTTTGAGGACCCCTGATCTAGAATCTCCCAGACACATTATGCGGGGAAAATACAGCCACATTATTTAAAAACCCTCCCTTGATTCAAGAGTCACATGCCAGTCAGATACATTGGTGTGATTAAAAACAAAGCAACCGGAAATAACCTTCGCATTTATTTTTTGTTGGAGCAGTAGACCCTGAACAAATGACCACGTCAACAGCCATCTGCCCGATCAGATCGCAGGGATCTTTCTTTCCCTCATCGACACCTTTTCCACTTTACTCACAACGGCTCACAACCAGGAGGGGGTGGGGTGTGTGGAAAACAACTCTCTGTGTGGTGCCTGGCTCCAGAGTAAACCGAACCCTAGAAATAGCTTTCTGACAGGATTTTTAAGTTCGGAAACCACAAGAATGTGTGTTCTCTCTTACGGTGGAGCTTGGCACCAAAGCAGCAATTGGTGTCCTCTGGAAAGTTGCAGAATTGGAACAGACATCCCTTTTGGGGTGATTTAGGGCTCCCTTAAAATAGACAAGCTTCAAGAGGCATCCATGAAAGCCCCTGGGCCGTGCCCTCTGGCTGCAGACAAAACACAGCAGAGACATTGGTTTAAAATACTATTTTGAGAGAGAGAGAGAGAGAGAGAGAGAGAGAGAGAGAGA
>NW_015415566.1:0-1667 GCF_001527695.2 Protobothrops mucrosquamatus | reverse complement strand
CTGAACTTCTTGCTTTTTCTCTGAAGACCTTTCGCTTGTCATCCAAGAAGCTCCTTCAGCTCCTCTTCTCCTTCAGAGCTGAAGAAGCTTCCTAGACGAGAAGCGAAACGTCTTCAAGGAACAACCAGAAAGTCCGGTTGCCTCTTGAAAAAGCAACTTTGGGGGCAACCGCGACCTGGATGACTGAGCATCTCCGCAGACATTCAGGGTGAAGTTAGGATTTCGAAAGAAGCTTAGTATATTCCTAGCAATCTCAAAGCAGTAAGCCCCAGTTGGGCTCCTGCGAGGTGAGAGTTGGAGGTGCCCTCGTGGGACCCTTCATGAATTCCCTCACGGACTTCCACTTGGTGGAGCAATCCAACCCAGAACGCGCCTTCTGGTAAGCTCCACAGGGGTCTTAAGTTGGGTGGGAGACGTTTAAAGCCTTTGTCCTGCTCTTAAACCACCAGGTCTCCTTCTCTGGCTTGGCGTGAAGAGCCAGAATATAATTATTCTGACTCAATTTATTCTGCCTGCAGTCGAAGTCCAGCCTTCCCTTGGGCCAGCCCCAAGGGCAGCAGAATGTGTGAAGGAGGAAGGGTAAAGTCCTGGTTGTGGGTCCCCTTTCGGCTTTGGCTCCACCCCTGCCGGGGCACAGCTGGGACAGGGGGCGACTAGGGCACCCACCCACCTTCTCTGGCTGCCTAGGCTGGACTGCAGCTCCCCTCCTCTCCAGCCAACAGGCCGACGGCGGATCACAAAATCCCAGTAATCGGCTCATTTGCATCTCGGAATGTTGTTGTTGTTGTTTTTAATTGGCTTGACATCTGTTTGGTTGTGTTTTCTGTGCCTCTTTGCCCAGCGCTCACCTTGATCTCAGCACTCCGCGCAGCTGGGGGCCTCTTTGGGAGCGCGCTCTTCGCCTCTGTTCCTGCTCGCTCAGATGGCGCAGGGCTCGCTTAGCGACCCGAACGGCGAATCCGTGAGTTTCGGTGGAAGTCGAGTTTAGCCCGGGCTTCTTCCCCCGGAGGAGAGCGGCCATCCCAGGGCAGCTTCCTAGGAAGAGCCGGGTGAGGGGGAAACAGGTCGCGACCCAGAGCCAGGGGGAAAAAGCGAAGCGGAGAACGAGACCCGTGTCTCTACGGGGGTCGTGAGAAAGCGGTTCCTCTCCTGCGCTGGGGGCCAACGGCCGAAGACGGCTCTGCACCGCGTCCTTTCGGCCAACAGAGGCGTCTCCCACTAGCGGAAGGAACCGATTATTGTACCGGCGAGGAACAGCATCTGCCTTCTTCCCCCCCCCCCTCCCATCCCCGGCCGCCGCCGCCGTCCTTCCGAGTTTGTCTTTCAGCCGGAGGAGGAAGAGAGGGAGACCCCGAGAGGGATGAAACTTTGCAGCGGCTGCTCCTTGCAAGAGTTATCCGGGTGCAGCTGGCAGGAGAGCCGGGAGAAGAGCAGGACGCCCCGGCGGAAGGCGACTCGCTTGCGGTTCCTGCCGCCGCCGCCGCCCGCTTGTGGCTCAGCCTCCGCCAAGCGGTCCGTTTTTTGAGCTGCCGCCGCCTTTTCTCTCCCGGCTTGCAACCCAGCTCTCCGCCGGAGCCGCTGCAGCACGCCTTCCTTCCTTCCTTCCTTCCTTCCTTCCTTCCTTCCTTCCTTCCTCCCTCCCTCCCTCCCTCCCTCCCTTCCTTTTC
>NW_015415565.1:0-1667 GCF_001527695.2 Protobothrops mucrosquamatus | reverse complement strand
TGAAGGTTAAACGAGAAGCAAAACAGAAGTATCATTAACAAAGATATATTTTACTTTTATTTATAAATAAAATGTGAGGAAAACAAAATGAAGGGAAAACAACTGACTAAAAGTGTCCAAGGATGGTGAATCAAATGTCTACCGATCAAAACATTTAACTAACAGAAATAGTGACTTGTGGTACTTTGCTTTGGGTGTAATGTGACTGCCAAGATGTTAATTCTATGTTTCAAGAATTGATTTATAGGAATCTTTGATGGTAAGTAATGTTCCTATCAATTACATGCAGCATTTCCCACTTTTTCTTCACAGGGTGGAGAGGAATGTTGCTCCAAAGTTTGATCCACTAATGTTATTGCAGCATTTGTCACTAGGGCTTGACAGCAAGGTTTGGCTAAAAATGCATAATTACTGCAACGGTTCTCCATCTGGATGGTGCCCAGAGGGAAGAAATACACAAACAATTCCATATTCACTTTCAATTGAAAGCCTGAATTTAAAAGCAAAAAACGAACCTAAACCTATCATTTATTTAAGCATATGCCCCCCTCCTATACACACAATACTCCCTGTGTATAATATAATCCTTCAAGTAGTTGGGTATGTCTAGTTTAACGAAGAGAAGGATGAAGGGGGACATGATAGCAGTGTTCCAATATCTCAGGGGCTGCCACAAAGAAGAGGGAGTCAAACTATTTTCCAAAGCGCCTGGGGCAGGACAAGAAGCAATGGGTGGAAACTAACCAAAGAGAGAACCAACCTAGAACTAAGGAGAAACTTCCTGACAGTTAGAACAATTAACCAGTAGAACAACCTGCCTCCAGAAGTGGTGAATGCTCCAACACTGGAAGTTTTTAAGAAGAAACTGGACAGCCATTTGTCCAAAATGGTATAGGGTTTCCTGCCTGAGCAGGGGGTTGGACTAGATGATCTCCAAGGTCGCTTCCAACTTTATTATTATTATTATTATTATTATTATTATTATTATTATTATTATTATTATTATTATTATTATTATTATTGTTATTGTTATTGTTATTGTTATTATTATTATTATTATTTGGCACTGATTATGGAGATTTGCTATGTCTTATGCATTTGAATTGGAAATGAACTTACTGACACAGGACAAAGTCTAAATGAGCTTCTGATCCTAACACAATGCAATAATCTCCCCTCCCTTCTCCTCAACATCTATAAAGTCATACGGCAAAAGCCAGGGTAAATGAAAGTTGGGATGCTTCTTCAACTTCCCAGTCTGAGGACTTCATACAAGTGCCCACTGAAGAAAAGCATAACCTTGTTTAGTTTTTTGAGATAAACTAAAATTGGCTAGATATTTCCACTTGTACAGCATTTTCTTTTTGATCAAGTTCATTCAACAGAAGAACAGATATAAGACAAAAGAGAAATGGCAGAACAGTAAATAACAACATCCCGGGAGAACCAGATACCAACACAGATGTCAGAAAAAGCCATTTGCGAAACTATGAACAAAGAACAGCTGTATGCACTGAAGAAAATCTGGTTGTGCTAAAGCATTGAGTAATGGATGGAGAAAAGGAGCGTGCTGCCCTTGAAGCTATCTAGAGATACAAAAAGCAAAGGATTGCTTTGCACTTGCTTCTTCTGCATTGCATTGTACTCCTCAAAACAAGAAGAGGAAG
>NW_015415564.1:0-1667 GCF_001527695.2 Protobothrops mucrosquamatus | reverse complement strand
TTTGTTCAGTGGGTTTTTGCTCCGCTTTACAACTTTCCTCACCACGTTTCTTAAGCGAACCTTTGCCGTTCTTAAATCAGTTAACGTGGTGGTGAAGGGAACCTGATTTCCCCCGTTAACTTCACTCGTTGGAAAGTCACAAAAGGGAATCATGTGACTCCATGACATCATGGCCGTCGTACCTGTGAGTCAGTGGTCGAGCATCCAAATGTAAGTCACGTGACCTTGGGGATGCTGCAACAGTCGTGTGAAAAATATTCCCAGGAGACTTCCTTCAGTGCCATTGTAACTTTGGTCGCTAAATGAACTGTCGTAAGTCGAGGACGACCTGAGGTCCTCGACTTACGACAGTGGAGCCCATCGACTTTGCTTATCAAAAGGTCGCAAAAGGGGATCACTTGATTCTGGGACGCCGCAACCGTCATAAATGATAGCAGTGTTCCAATATCTCAGGGGCTGCCCCAAAGAAGAGGGAGTCAAGCTCTTCTCCAAAGCACCTGAAGGCAGGGCAAGAAGCAACGGGTGGAAACTCATCAAGGAGAGAGGCAACCTAGAACTAAGGAGAAACTTCCTGACAGTTAGAACAATTAACCAGTGGAACTACCTGCCTCCAGAAGCTGTGGATGCTCCAACACTGGAAGTTTTTAAGAAGAGACTGGACAGCCCTTTGTCCGAAATGGTATAGGGTTTCCTGCCTGAGCAGGGGGTTGGACTAGATGACTTCCAAGGTCCCTTCCAATTTTATTATTATTATTGATGATGATGATGATTATTATTATTATTATTTGGTATAGGGTTTCCTGCCTGAGAAGGGGGTTGGACTAGATGACCTCTAAGGTCCCTTCCAACTTTATTATTATTATTATTATTATTATTATTATTATTATTATTATTATTATTATTATTATTATTATTATTATTACGAGTCAGTCGCCAAGTGTCTGAATTTGGATCAGGGAATGCTTCCACGGTTGTGTGAAAAACGGTCCTAAGTCATTGTTTTTTTCAGTCCCGTTGTATCTTTGAGTGGTCATTAAACGAATAGTTGTGAGTGGAAGGCTGCCTGTAGTCTATAAAAAGTCTTGACTTCCCCTTCATAAATGCTTTTTATTTATTTATTTTTTGCTTTGCCCGAATGACTTGGAGATTCGTATTTTGCACGGGACAACGAAGCCCCTTTTGCGAAGGGGGAAAAAAAGTCTGTCTCTCAAATTCAGGAATCGCCTTTGGAGGCCACCGATCAAAGCCCCCCCCCCAGCGCAGAAGATGACCTCTGGAGGTCCCACCAGCCTCTCCAACTGCCAGCCAGGAACATTCCACAGCAGAAGGGAGAGACCCCCGCCCCCTCCCCTCCCCGGCCATTGTCCCGGCCTCGCCACGACAACGGCCTCCAATCGGGGGTCCCCGCCTGGCTTGCGCCAACAGCTCTCTGGGGTCTCCCCTCCAGACATGGCGTCCAGTAGGGATGGGTGCCACCCGCTCTTTTCGGGATTCTTCGCCTCCTTCCACTTCAGCAGCCTCCTGGCGCTCAGCTGCCTCTTCTTCACTTTCCCGTGAGTAAGGAGGAGGGATCCTTCCTCCGGCAGCCGATCAAGGAGAAGCTCTGTAACAGCTCAGGGTTCAAGTGAGGGGGTCCTTTGTGGTCTCTGAGCTGGGTTGTGTTAATG
>NW_015415563.1:0-1667 GCF_001527695.2 Protobothrops mucrosquamatus | reverse complement strand
TTATTATTATTATTATTATTATTATTATTATTATTATTATTATTATTATTATTATTATTATTATTATTATTATTATTATTATTATTATGTCTAGCCGAGGCTATTCATAAGAATTTGTTGGAATCGGTATTTTTTTTTTTGTATATCTGCTCTTTTGTGTGTTTTAGTGTTGATTTATTATTTATTCCTTTTGTAAGAAGAGGGTTAGGTATGCAAAGTGCTCTTTTCAGGCCAGACGGCTGTGTCAGTATTGGTAGAAATTCCGATTACCTTGCTGGAATTTGTTTGGGACAACATTTGCCAGCCTGCTTTATTTGCAATATCCTCATGCAGGGTGATTACTTCTCCTACCTTCCCTAGGCAAAAACAGCTGATGTGTCACTTTTTGGAAAACATACATCATTACTGTGCACATTTAATGAAGATTCTCTAGCCTCTGGTGGAAATTTATGCTATCTTTTAAAAGAAGTATATGCATGCTTCCATAACCGAGTGTTGTCCAATTCTTTGGTAGAAACAGCAGACAAGCCAACACAGGTATCTGCACCCCCATCCAAGAAACTCAGAAGCTCAGACTTGTCAGAGGACAATTCTGAAAAAGCTCAGAACTGGTTGAACCGAATTGGTCAAACTGCTCGAACCAAGAAGCTCAGAACTAAAGAAGCTTCTTGGATGAGAAGTGAAACGTCTTCAACTCATAATAATAATAATAATAACAACAACAACAACAACAACAACAATAATAACAGTAACAACAACAACAATAATAATATAAAAGTTGGAAGGGACCTTGGAGGTCATCTAGTCCAACCCCCGGCTCAGGCAGGAAACCCTATACCATTTCAGACAAATAGCTGTCCAATCTCTTATTAAAAACTTCCAGTGTTGGAGTATTCACCGCTTCTGGAGGCAGGTTGTTCCACTGGTTAATTGTTCTAACTGTCAGGAAGTTTTGCCTTAGTTCTAGGTTGCTTCTCTCGTTGATTAGTTTCCACCCATTGCTTCTTGTCCTGCCTTCAGGTGCTTTGGAGAATAGCTTGACTCCCTCTTCTTTGTGGCAGCCCCTGAGATACTGGAACACTGCTATCATGCCCCCCTCGTCCTTCTCTTCATTAAACTAGACATACCCAATTCCAGCAGCCATTCCTTATATGCTTTAGTCTCCAGTCCCCTAATCATCTTTGTTGCTCTTCTCTGTACTCTTTCTAGAGTCTCAACATCTTTTTTACACCGTGGTGACCAAAACTGGATGCAGTATTCCAAGTGTGGCCTTACCAAAGCATTGTAAAGTGGTATTAACATTTCACGTGATCTTGATTCTGTCCCTCTGTTAATGCAGCATAGCACTGTGTTGGCTTTTTTTGGCAGCTGCAGCACACTGCTGGCTCATATTTAAGTGATTGTCCACTAGGACTCCAAGATGCCTCTTGCAGTTACTACTATTGATCCTTCCTCATAGGAATTGCAGGCTCAATAAGGATGCTAAGGAACTGGATAGAATGCAGAAAAGAAGAACAAGATGATAAGAGACTTGAAAGTTAAACTCTATGATTTAATTGATGATGTGCCATCAAGTGATATTCAACTCCTAGCTACCACGTAGATAGATTTTCTTCATGATGATCTATTCCCTCACCTGGTCCGGTCTTCCAATTTGGGTTCTCTGG
>NW_015415562.1:0-1667 GCF_001527695.2 Protobothrops mucrosquamatus | reverse complement strand
CCTCCCTGTATTATACTTTGGTTTGTCCATTCTCTTTTCTCTCCTCCAGCCTTGTTTTCAGAATTCTTCCCTTTCGTGCTGTAACTTCACGAATCCCACCTCAATAGGCAGGATCTGGAAGTCCTTTGCTCTTTTTTAAAACTGTATAATAGTTTAAATCTCCCAGGGGAGTTGTGTCCACAGGTGAGAACAGGAAAGGACTGGTTTTTTTTAAAAAAAAAAATCTTCTGATGATGCAGAGCAAAAAATAGAACAGGGCTCACTTTTCAACTCTCCCTCTTTTGCTACAGCAGGGGGCCTGGCGGATTTCCTTTAAACTTCGCTGCCAAGATATGTCAGTTTCTTCTATTTCTGTGCCCTGGGTAACCAAATACATCCCTCATGGAAAACAAAATAAATTCAATGGCATTTCCTGTCCAGCAGAGATCTCTTTCATGTGCTGAACTTTCTGGAAATCGCAGGGTGGGTGGGTGGCGTATAATTTTTTAAAAATAAAATGTTCAACTGATTATTTTTGTGTTTGTGATTGGAACGCAACTTTCCTTCTCTAGCGACCAACGGGCTGAGCTTTGGAATCTCTTGATTCTGTAATTTTTTCGGGAAACGCCTCTTTGTGTTTTGCCTCCATGCCAAAACACTAATTCTAAAGCCCCCTTAATCCATGTCTTTAGAGCTACTCTTCGGTGCTTTGAGGATAAATGGGATTGGCTTTGTGAGGCTAACTGAAGCCTATCAATCAACCCTCCCCACAGCCATATTGGGCTGCGAAGGGAAGACACTTGTTCCTCAGGTATTTTTTTCTCCAGAAAGTTGGAAAAGATTTTTTGGGTTTCCTGCCTGAGCAGGGGGTTGGACTAGATGACCTCCAAGGTCCCTTCCAACTTTATTATTATTATTATTATTATTATTATTATTATTATTATTATTATTATTATTATTATTATTATTATTATTATTATTATTATTATTATTATTCCCTTCTCAAATTGCCCCCTTCCAGGGTCTCTTTAGCAGGTTGTTCCACTAGTTAATTATTCTAACTGTCAGGAAGTTTCTCCTTAGTTCTAGGTTGCTTCTCTCCTTGGTTAGTTTCCATCTATTGCTTCTTGTCCTGCCTTCAGGTGCTTTGGAGAACAGCTTGACTCCTTCTTCTTTGGGGCAGACCCTGAGATACTGGAACACGGCTATCATGTCCCCCCTCGTCCATCTCTTCAAATGTCTTTGTTTCTTAATTCTTTGTTACAAAGGCCCTCATGTGGTGCTAGTCCTTCATTTATAAAATAAAACCTGGGCTTTCATTCATGCATTACAGGAGAATGTGAGGAAGACAGGATAGCCCTGAGATCTGGTTGAGTCCCAGTTTTTCAGGTTAGGATTTTTAAAACGAGAATTAGAGCAGGAGACCCCCTAGCCTAGCAGGAAAGTAGCTTTTAATCCTTTTTCCTCTAATGTCTCTAATGCTTTTTTAAAAAATCTCTTATATTTGATGATTTTGACACCAGATTTCAATCAAAGGAAACCAGAGAGCTGAAAATGACTGCTGGGATGAGAAGGCCCTTAAATGTCTACTGCTAAATTAAGTTTTCCCCCCGCCCTGCCATTATTTCTCTTTAAAAGAACCAGGGAGAAGAGAGGGGAAGTTCTGTCAATAGTCTATAAATCAAATG
>NW_015415561.1:0-1667 GCF_001527695.2 Protobothrops mucrosquamatus | reverse complement strand
ATTTCTAGTCAATCAGGAAGCGTTTCTGTGTTACGGTTTCATAAAGGGGCCATAGTTCCCCCATGCTGGCTCAGGAAATCTGGGAGTTGAAGTCCACAAGTCATAAAGATTGGAGACCCCGATCTAGAGACGGGCCAGAGAAAGACGCTGCTGCGCTGGGACCCTTCCGGATGGCCTGGCAGAGAAGCTGGCATCCTTCTGGCTGCTCCAGGTCAAAGCTGCAGGATTTGGGGGTGATGCTGATTGAAGATGATTAGGGGACTGGAGGCTAAAGCATAAAACTAATTCCACGGTTGCTGGAACTGGGTATGTCCAGTTTAACGAAGAGAAGGACGAGGGGGGACATGATAGCAACCTTCCAGTATCTCAGGGGCTGCCCCAAAGAAGAGGGAGTCAAGCTCTTCTCCAAAGCCCCTGAAGGCAGGACAAGAAGCAACGGATGGAAACTCATCAAGGAGAGAAGCAACCTGGAACTAAGGAGAAGCATCATCATCATCATCATCATCATCATCATCATCATCATCATCATCATAATAAAGTTGGAAGGGACCTTGGAGGTCATTGAGTCCAACCCCCTGCTCAGGCAGGAAACCCTACACCATTTCGGCAGTCAGAACAATTAACCAGTGGAACAACCTGCCTCCAGAAGCGGTGAATGCTCCAACACTGGAAGTCTTTAAGAAGAGACTAGACAGCCGTTTGTCTGAAATGGTATAGGGTTACCTGCCTGAGCAGGGGGTTGGACGATGGCCTCCAAGGTCCCTTCCAACTTGATGATGATGATGATGATGATGATGATGATGATGATGATGATGAAAAGGAGGGCAGCTTTGGGCCCTACAAGACATTTGGGTCTGCACGGGTATGCCTGGCAGGGCAGGGCGTTCCTTGCAGATGGCCCAAGAGGGAATCGAGGAGCGGGTGGCATCTTTCTGGGCAGCGCCAGAAGAAGGATAAAGCCTGTTATCGGTGTCCAGCTGCTGTTCATCTTTCTCCCGTTATCCAGCCGGACCTCCCGCCCTGCCCAGAAGGCCCCCACCAACTGCTTCTCCCCAGATAAGGACCCCCCCCAACGATGCGTCCAAACAGGACCGTATCCTGCCTTATCAGTAGCTCCACCTGGGATGCCCCACCCGAGAGGGAGCTGGCCCCTCCGAGCAGAAGCCGGTGTGTTGCTAGTCCCAGAGGTTATCGGAAGGGGCAGAGGCCCAGCCGCCCTTCAGCCCCCTGCTTGGCTCTGTTGGCCACCGCTGCTCCTAGCATCGTTCCAGCCAGATGGGTGACTTCCAACTCCCAGAATTCAGCAGGCAGGGGGATCACTAGAATCATGGGATTGGAAGGGACCTTGGAGGTCTTCTAGTCCAACCCCAGGGTCAAGCAAGAGACCCTAGAACAGGGGTAGGCAACCTTGGCTCTTTTATGACTGGTGGACTTCAACTCCCAGAATTCCTCAGCCAGCATGGGGGAACTATGGCCGCCATTATGATTGGTGGACTTCAACTCCCAGAATTCCTGAGCCAGCATGGGGGAACTATGGCTCCCTCATGACTGGTGGACTTCAACTCCCAGAATTCCTCAGCCAGCATGGGGGAACTATGGCCCCTTCATGACTGGTGGGCTTCAACTCCCAGAATTCCTCAGCCAGCATGGGGGAACTATGGCCCCCT
>NW_015415560.1:0-1667 GCF_001527695.2 Protobothrops mucrosquamatus | reverse complement strand
TTTTTATCTATTTGTATCCCATCTTTATTATTTTTTTTACCAAGTGGCAAACATACCCAACACACCTTCTTCCTCCTAATTTCCCCACAACAACCCAGTCAGGTGGGTTGAGTTAATAATAATAATAGTAAAGTTGGAAGGGACCTTGAAGGTCATCTAGTCCAACCCCCTGCTCAGGCAGGAAACCCTATACCATTTCAGACAAATGGCTGTCCAGTCTCTTCTTAAAGACTTCCAGTGTTGGAGCATTCACCGCTTCTGGAGGCAGGTTGTTCCACTGGTTAATTGTTCTCACTGTCAGGAAGTTTCTCGTTAGTTCTAGATTGCTTCTCTCCTTGATTAGTTTCCACCCGTTGCTTCTCGTCCTGCCTCCAGGCGCTTTGGAAAATAGCTTGACTCCCTCTTCTTTGTGGCAGCCCCTGAGATATTGGAACACTGCTATCATGTCCCCCCTCGTCCTTCTCTTCATTAAACTAGACATACCCAATTCCAGCAACCGTTCCTTATATGCTTTAGCCTCCAGTCCCCTGATCATCTTTGTTGCTCTTCTCTGTACTCTTTTTAGAGTCTCAACATCTTTTTTACATCGTGGTGACCAAAACTGGATGCAGTATTCCAAGTGTGGCCTTACCAAGGCATTGTAAAGTGGTATTAACACTTCACGTGATCTTGATTCTATCCCTGTTAATGCAGCCCAGCACTGTATTGGCCTTTTTGGCAGTTGCAGCACACTGCTGGCTCATATTTAAGTGATTGTCCACTAGGACTCCGAGGTCCCTCTCACAGTTACTACTATTGAGCAAGGTGCCACCTATGCTGTACTTGTGCATTTGGTTTTTCTTGCCTAAATGTAGAACCTTGCTTTTGAAAGAGAATGACTGGCCAAAAGTCACCCATCTGGCTTTCATCACTAAGGCAGGAGTTGAACTCCTGCTTTTTTAGCTTGTTGCCAAAATCACTGGGCCATCTCATGTATGTGTTTAAACAATATCAATAGCTTAACTCAGTGGTGGCGAACCTATGGCACGGGTGCCAGAGGCGGCACTCAGAGCCCTCTCTGTGGGCACGCGCGCCGTCAACCCAGTCCTAGGCCTTCAGCTGGGTTTTATAAAACCTTTTCGCTTTAGGCCTCTGCCGCCGTGTACAAAAAAAAAGGTTCAATCAATCAGTCAATTTCAACATCGCGGGGGGGGAAAAAAGATCTTGCAAAGTTGGAATTGATTGATTGAACTTTTTAGTCCCACCTAGTCTGCTATTACCACCACAGCCACGCCCACCCAATGGGCCATGCCCACCCGGCACCCAACGATGCATAAGTGGGTTTTGGGTTGCAGTTTGGGCACTCGGTCTCTAAAAGGTTCGCCATCATTGGCTTAACTCCTACATTTCCTGGAACTTGTCTGAGAAATGACTCAGCCTCCCACATCCAACACTGAAGACACGTTTCAACTCCTCGTTTACGTCTGCAGCAGACGACACCAAGCTGGCAGGAATAGCCAACACTCCAGAAGACAGGCTTAAGATACAGAAGGATCTGGACAGACTTGAACACTGGGCACTATCTAACAAAATGAAATTCAATGGTGAAAAAAGCAAGGTTCTACATTTAGGCAAGAAAAACCAAATGCACAACTACAGCATAGGTGGCACCTTGCTCAATAGTAGTA
>NW_015415559.1:0-1667 GCF_001527695.2 Protobothrops mucrosquamatus | reverse complement strand
AATACAACCCAACTGAAGTGTTTAAGCGAGGGGACGGCCAGCCTCCAAAAGGGAAAACATGTTGAAAGGAAGCCGGAGTATGTAAGAAAGGCACACACCCTGCCCCCTTGCAGGTTACAAAGTCCGAAAGAAAAAAAAGCAGTTCTACCGGTTTATTGCTCCATTCTGTCCAGTTCTCTCTCTCTCTCTCTCTCTCTCTTTTTTTTTTCTTGTTTTCCTCTGATGACTCACCCCAAATTCCTCTACTCTACACACCCCGCTCTGCTGGATATTCAACGAAGGTTGCAAGTCCACAACTTAATTTATTTGCTTCTGGCAAGCAAAGTCAAAGGGGGAAGATGGAGTCGCTTAAGTGCCATGCTACTAACTTCACAACAGGGGGTCAAGGATGTTTGTCAAGGGGGACAAAATTCGTTGAACAACCGTCTCCATGAGCAAGAGAAATTTTGGGACCGATTGTGGACCGGCACCGGTCCATGGCATGCTAGAAACCGGTCCACGCAAACAAGAGAAGCCCTGTCTGTGAGATGCAGGCAGCATGTGAAATCACATTCTCTCCAGTCCGTGGAAAAATCTCCTGGTCCCTTATGCCCCCAAGGTTGGGGGGCATTAGTATAAGGTCTCCTGCTCGAGCAAGGGGATAACAACAACAATAACAACAACAACAACACCCAGGACTTATCAATTGTCGATAAGAAAGACAAAAAAGTCTGGATAGTGGACGTGGCAGTGCCTAGACGAGAAAGAAATGGAGAAGATAACAAAATACAAAGACCTACAAATAGAAATAGAAAGACTGTGGCAAAGGCAAGCAAGGGTAGTACCAATAGTAAGAGGTGCCTTGGGTGCAATCCCCAAACAACTGGAGCACCACTTGAACACCATCATCGGCATTGACACATTCGCCATTAGTCAATTGCAAAAGGCAGCCTTACTAGGAACTGCTTCCATCCTATGACAATATCTGTAATACCATCAAACATCCACATCTGCCTATCCCAGGTCCTTGGTAAGGACTCGATAGGTAGACAAAATGCCAAATCCAGTCTGAACATCTGGCTGACTGTGCGATGATCCATAATAATAATAATATTATACAGGTAGTTCTCAACACAGCAGTTCTTTTAGTGACCCTTGTAAGTTACAACGGCACTGAAAAAAAGTGAATTATGACCGTTTTTCACACTTAACGACCGTCGCAGCCTCCCCAGGATCCTGTGATCAAAATTCAGACGCTTGGCCACTGACTCACATTTATGACGGTCGCAGTGTGTGTCCCGGGGGGCGGTGTCATGTGATTCCCCTCTGGTGACCTTCTGACAAGTAAAAGTTGAGGGGAAGCCAGTTGAGGGTTAACCATGTTACTAATTTAATCCCTGCAGTGATTAACTTAGCAACTGTGGCAAGCGCACTTAATAAAGGTCTCACTTAGCCACTTAGCTGCTTCTGCTTCTTCTTCTCCTCCTCTTCCTCCTCCTCCTCCTCCTCCTCCTCCTCCTCCTCCTCCTCCTCCTCCTCCTCTTCTTCTTCTTCTTCTTCTTCTTCTTCTTCTTCTTCTTCTTCTTCTTCTTCTTCTTCTTCTTCTTCTTCTTCTTCTTCTTCTTCTTCTTCTTCTTCTTCTTCTTCTTCTTCTTCTTCTTCTTCTTCTTCTCCTTCTCCTTCTCCTT
>NW_015415558.1:11315-12598 GCF_001527695.2 Protobothrops mucrosquamatus | reverse complement strand
CATGGCTCTTCCAACAAGCGGGATTGGCCTAGGGGAATTTTAGTGGGGTTTTAAGAGTAATTTTAATTGACATAGGCCACAGTAAATATTTCTTTTTAATTAGGTTTTAAACTGGGTATTTTTATTGTTGTATCTGTTTTATAAGGCTGTCAGCCACCCTGAGTCCGTAAGGAGAAGGGCGGGATAAAAATTAAATAAAAAAAAAAAAAAAAAGGCTGTCTGCCATTTTTTTTCCCTTTTCAGGCGGGTGCCTTACCTCCCTTGAGCTGGGGCAGCTGGTAGTCGACCTGCTCCGTCTCTGCCGCTTGCCAGCTATGCCTCGGCCGGCACAGGGGGCGGAACCACGCATGTGCGACGCTCCCGGGCAGGGAAAGTCCTCGACTTACGACCGGTTGGGTAGTCCTCGACATGACCAGTTTAGTCCTCAACTTACGACCGGTTTAGTCCTCGACTTACGACCGGTTGGGGGTCGCGGCATTAAAAAGGTTGAGAACCACTGCCCTAGATTATTTTGGCCACCTTCAACAAATTCTCATGCTGCTACCACCTGCCACCATCTATGAAATGTTTTGTGCATGTCTGGGATAGGATAACTAATATTCTACAACATGAAAATCAAATTCAAAATGATTGTGTTTGACAGAAGCAATGGACAATATAATGTTTAATAAAGATTAAGGCAAGATTTCAATTTAGGAAATGCATCAAATAAATAGATTTACAGCAGGAGATAACTAGTATAGCAAAAGTACTTCTGTAAAAGTTTTTATATGAATTTATATTATTATATAAATTAATATATTATTAGAAACTGGATATGACTCAGCAGTGTGGCTACAAAAAACACAGAGACAGTTTGAATAATGACCAAGTTGCTGGACTAAAAACCAGAAAAAAATAGTCTTTTCTTAGACGTGAAATAATCTAAGAAAGCAGTAGGAATATTAGATGTGTGTGCTTGCCTTGACAAGAGACTGATAACAATTTAATATGATAATATTAGTCTGAATGAAGAGACATATGATTTCCAAACAGAGGAATCGCTGTTCTTTATTTGGCATTGGCAACACATCTTTAATATTGAGTTACTTCAGAGCCAGTGGGAGGAGCGAGACCAAAGAAATCAGTGTCGGCTGATATGCAAGGGGCGCTCCTGAGGCTCGCTGCCACTAAAAATGGCAAGGTTCCTGACATGGAATGTTAATGGATTGAATTCACCGCAGAAGAGAAAAAAGGTATTTTATTATTTGAAGCAACATAAAAATGATGTTATTTGCTTACAA
>NW_015415558.1:0-1667 GCF_001527695.2 Protobothrops mucrosquamatus | reverse complement strand
AGCAAACCTCATGAGCAACATATGCTGTAGTTTCCTTTCACTGGTGATTATTGCAGCCAAATGTACTTGGTAAATTAGAGAAGGAAGAAGGTGTTGTCCATCTCTGAGAAAAGCAGATAGACAGAAGACAAAATATGCTTTGCATCTTTTCATTTGTGTCTTTTCCCTTTACAGCAAGTGTGAAATTAAAAAGATTTAGCCAAAGTTCCTTTTTTACATTTAACCCATAAGAACATGTGGAAACCACATTCTGTGACTCTATAAGCTCAGTAAAGTAGTTTGTTTGGTTTTGCCTTCATGCTTTGTGAGAATATAGCCATTGTAGTTTATAACCTTGATTTATGGATTAGAGTACATAAACCCATCCATGTGCCTTAATTAAAGAACCATGTATAGCTCCGTCATGCATCCAGCCAGTGGAATATTTCCCTGAACAGTGGGAACCAATAGGAAACATGTGGTCTTAGAGTAATATCCAAGGTATCTTTGGGAGTATCTACTGCCAATTGCCCTACCATGTCTCTTTTCTGGGGCAGTGTTGTTGAGGCAGACCTTTTCAATCCCTATCCTCACCCCCAAAGAGACAAAATTCCTTCAGAAATTTGAATTTCTCTAACCACCACTCCCTGGGGGAGGAAATATGATAATGTTCCCTCTGGCGATGTAGATTTTATTTCTCTGATGATATTATGGTTCCAGGTAATTTAGTAATGATATTTTATATGTATCATATTAATATGTCATTATTGTAATTAGAGTTATGATTTGAACTAGATTTACAGACAGGCTATGTACACTCCAGGGATGATAGTGATTGCAGCACCCTATAAGCTAAGAAAATAAATAACATCTGACTCAGCAGGCTCCTCATCCATCCCAGTAAGGTTCCTTCTCCTGATAAAAAAAAAAAATCCCTTCTTTAAAATCTTCTCCCTTTTACCCTTTCGGTCCCAAAGGTTGTTTGAGATAAACCCTCCCTCCCTCCCTCCCTCCCTCTCTTGAACTAACTCCTCCCTTGAGCTACATCAATAGTTTGCTTTTGGTCACCTCGATGTAAAAAAGATGTTGAGACTCTAGAAAGAGTACAGAGAAGAGCAACAAAGATGATTAGGGGACTGGAGGCTAAAACATATAAGGAACGGCTGCTGGAATTGGGTATGTCTAGTTTAATGAAGAGAAGAATGAGGGGGGACATGATAGCAGTGTTCCAATATCTCAGGGGTTGCCACAAAGAAGAGGTAGTCAAGCTATTCTCCAAAGCATCTGAAGGCAGGACAAGAAGCAACGGGTGGAAACTAATCAAGGAGAGAAGCAACCTAGAACTAAGGAGAAACTTCCTGACAGAACAATTAACCAGTGGAACAACCTGCCTCCAGAAGCGGCGAATGCTCCAACACTGGAAGTTTTTAAGAAGAGACTGGACAGCCTTTTGTCTGAAATGGTATAGGGTTTCCTGCCTGAGCAGGGAGTTGGACTAGATGACCTCCAAGGTCCCTTCCAACTTTATCATTATTATTATTATAAGGCAAAGCAGTACGCATTCTCAGGAATCTGGCTCCATACTTGCTTTCTCCAAGAGGAAAGGCAACACAAAGAAGACCAGCTAACACAGACCACGCATTGTACTTGCTACACAGCTTTCTTGCAGTGCCCCCTAGGTAACTCTC
>NW_015415557.1:0-1667 GCF_001527695.2 Protobothrops mucrosquamatus | reverse complement strand
AGTTTTTTTCCGTGCTAGCTTGTATCAAGTCAGATATTCTGAGCATTACATTATTCTTGAAAGTGGAAGAAAAAGAAGAATAGAAGAATAGAATAGAGTTGGAAGAGACCTTGGAGGTCTTCTAGTCCAGCCCCCTGCTTAAGCAGGAGAACCTATACTGTCTCCGACAGGTGAATGTCCAGTCTCCAGGACAGGACAGAACAGAACAGAATAGAATAACAGAGTTGGAAGGGACCTTGGAGGTCATCTAGTCCAATCCCTTGCTTAGGCAGGAAACCATATACTATTTCAGACAAATGATTGTCCAGTCTCTTCTTAAAGACCTCCAGTGTTGGAGCATTCACCGCTTCCGGAGGCAGGTTGTTCCACTGATTAATTGTTCTCACTGTCTGGAAGTTTCTCCTTAGTTCTAGGTTGGTTCTCTCCTTGATGAGTTTCCATCTGTTGCTTCTTGTCCTGCCTTCAGGTGCTTTGGAGAATAGCTTGACTCCCTCTTCTTTGGGGCAGCCCCTGAGATACTGGAACACTGCTATTATGTCCCCCCTCGTCCTTCTCTTTGTTAAACTAGACATACCCAATTCCAGCAACCGTTCTTTATATGTTTTAGCCTCCAGTCCCCTGATCATCTTTGTTTTATGAAACTTGAGTGCTTCTCTGAAGAACATCATGGTGCTCCAGAGAAGACCTGCTAAACCACACTCTTCCACAGCCTTTCTTAACAAGTTGCCTTCTCTCCTTTTTAGTTCGTCGTAAACGTTCTCAATAAAACGGTAACCAAATTTTCTCTCCTACCAAAAATTCAAAAGCTCCGACCTCATCAAAAACAAGACACCCCACAAAAACTCACCATGCTGTCACTTATCAGACCAATAATGGTTTTCAGTAAAACCTATACAGCTGGGTGAGGTCAAGACAAATGGCTACATTAATAAATAACAAGATAGCTTTCTGGGAAAACAGGTCCGCGCTCTGACAGAATGGATGCCATGCTAAAAAAGATCTCACCGACATCCCCTATTGATTTTATTTCTCAAGCGAACTGAATTATTAGCTAAGATACTCATGAGATCAAGAACGGCTAATCAAGATTTAATGATTTCTAGTTTTTGGAATGAGAGGTGGGAATTTCCCCTTCAGACGCAGCTAAATTATCTTAAATTAAGTCTGGAACCAAGGGAAGCAGGCATTGATCTGATTAAAAAGAAGGGTTAAGACATCAAGTCTTTCTCGCTTCCAACGTTTCTCAAATTCTGCAATCCCTCTACTTTCTAAAGTATGTTTGCTTTACACTTTAAAGCAACTCCTAGTAGCCATTCCTCTATGCATCTGTTTGAATCCCTTTCCAAGCTGTTTGATCTAAAACCCTGAGCTACCTTTTTATGCTACGAACTCCAAATGGAAATTATGCTATGTGCTGAAGTATTTGTTTTTATCTATTCTGAATCTCTTTGTTTTATTTATTATTTATTTATTTTTATTTATTATTTTAATTTGTATACCGCCCTTCTCCCATAGGACTCAGGGCGGTTCACAGCATATTAAAAACAAATAATAAACACAAAATACAAAAAATTACAAAATACAAAAATACAGAAAATAAACCCCGATAAAAGCCGAATTAAAACCAAATATTACAAGCTGTGTTTCCAATTAAAATACTTTTAAAA
>NW_015415556.1:0-1667 GCF_001527695.2 Protobothrops mucrosquamatus | reverse complement strand
AGACATTTTGAACCTTGTTATATACCCAAAGGAGGGTGCTATGCAACTGCTGGCTCCAATAGATCTGTCAGCTATTTCTGGGGTTCTTAGCAGGCTGAAGTAACATAGATTGAAACACATATCTTTCTCTGCAAGTGTCTTAATATTTACTCATTAAGATCTTTTTTTCCTGATTTCATCCTGGTTTGAGCCAATATCTACAAATGCTAAGGACCCATGGCTCCCACTGAGCAGCAACACAATCATTTGGGTGTTGTTCAGTCATGTGGACACATCCACATTTTTGTAACTCCATGGAGAACAATTTGGCTGAATTCCTTCTTTATCTCCTTGTAAGTTCATATTTGTGATAGCATGAGATAGCACCTAACCATTTGTTGGCCTCTTATTCTATAACCCTAGATGTTTTTAGGTGTTGGGGTCTTCTCCAAAAACTCTTACTTCAGCCACCAAAGTGGTAATATTCAGCATATTTAAAATGATTAGTATTTCTTCCAGCAGGTTTAATCCCAACTTCTATTTCACGTAATCTATCATTTCTTATGATATATTCTGCATATAAATTAAATCATATAAGGTGATAGCATAGACTCAATTCATTCCCAATTTGGAACCCACTAATTGTTCCATATTGCATTCTAATTGTTGCTTATGAACATCAGACAAATTCTTTGATATAAGGTGATCTGGTACAACCCAGTTTTTAAGATCTGTCTACAAATTGTTGTGATCAATGCAATCCAAAGTCTCAGCTTAGTCCATACACCCAACTCCTGGCTGAATTGATAACTGGTTGGATGGTGCCTGACAGCTATGGGTATTTGGAGGAGGAGAAGGATTTGGAACTGGGTCCATCCGACAGTGATGACACAACTCCCCCAGAATGCCCGGAGAGGCCAGGATCTGAGAACAATGCAGTATCAGGCCCATCCAGCATTGGGATGGATGGCCAACTGGATGAAGAGCCACTTGCAAGAGAGGATCAGCTGCAGAGGCCAGCCGTGATGACAGGCTGCAGATTGCCTCTGACGAGGAACAGCTTCCTTCTCCACTCAAACCATGGGCACAGAGTGTAAAGTGGAAGGAAGCACAGAAGAGGTCGGCAAGGTTGCTTGTGAAGAAGCAGTCTTGCCCCTCCTCACAAGGAACACCTAAGATGAGGTGATTTAGCGGGAAGCTAGTGAAAGTTGCATTGCCTTTGATGCACATTTTCCTGGCTTTTGTGAATACTGAATACTGCCTCATGAATCATGTTTCTTGGTTCTGAACTTCGAACTTCATTTGTGGACTTTGGACTTGGCTCTCTGACTTTGGACTCCTGCACTGTGCTTTGGTTTTTGGAACACTGGACTTGTGTTGCAGACTTGGTAATTACGAGTATTGGAACTTCGTTCTTTGCCTCGTGGGTCAGCTAGGACTTAGTTCATGGGACTGGGAAATTCAGGCTGAGGAAAAACTCCAGGCGGGGGGATCGTTTGGTGTTGTGTTAATTGTGTAATAAAGAGACTCTACTTCACCTCTGCCTTGCCAACGTGACTCAAGTCAGAATACTGAGCATTGTCTTGCTTAATATAAGAAATACAGGTAGTCCTTGACTTACAACCATTCATTTAGCAACCATTTGCAGTTGCAGCACTGAAAAAAGTGACATACAGCCAATACTCACA
>NW_015415555.1:0-1668 GCF_001527695.2 Protobothrops mucrosquamatus | reverse complement strand
AATTCTATGTTGCAGTAGGATAAAATGATTAGAGAGCTATGTAAAAGGTTTTTTCTCTTTCTTTGCCCCTCCCTTTTCCTTTTGTCTTTCAACTATTATCAGTCATGAACTAAACTGCCTAACATACACAAACCTCTTTTAAGCAAGACAATGCTACATGTGTAAAAGGAAGAAGAAAAATGTTTTAGTCTCCTTCTTCCAAATTTCCTCATACTGAAGATCTCAATTAGTAGAAGATCACATTTAGGCAACTTCTCTTAAAATGTCACCTTATATCTTCTTTTTAAACACTGATTAATCAGGGTAGACCTGATTAAGTCAAAAAAGAACAGTCTGCCTCCATATATAAAATGCCTATTTAAAAAACAATAATTTTAGTTCCCTAGAGATTCAAGTATTGCTATCATTCAAAAAACAAAAACAAAACAAAAATCCTATGGGATTGTTGGGAAACATGCCTTTTTGTAATTTTTGTTCAAGGAATGATTGATTGATTGATTGATTGATTGATTGATGACGATGCTGATGATTATTAGAGTGCACTGTGTTCTCAGCTGTGAAATACTAAGACAAAGAAAATCTACAGACGGAACTCAAGTAAACTAAAATCTGAATTTTTACAAGTTCTTTTCAATCATGCCAGTGACTAAAAAGGTGTCTGTTATGAAATGTAGCTTAGGGAAAGCAGAATTTCAGCAGCATGTTTACACAAAATGAGGACAACTTTTGTAAATGGTGGAAGATTTTGTACAATTGTCCATTATTAGGCAGTTTCTCCCTGAGAGAGTTACTTTATCTTGCTTCAGAATACTACCGCTTCTAATTCCATTACAAGGCAGTAAAATATCTTCTGACACTAACATACTGACATAACAGATCTGATGTCATGAAATTTATCCCATTCCCAAAGTACAATATTTCTCTATAAAGAATAAATCTATAAAGAATTATAGATATTACTTATACCTCTACATGTTGGTGTTTGTGACCAATGACCATTTTGACAAGTCACTCTGGGAGAACCTTCCAATGTATAGAGATTTTGGCACTGATAAGTTACACTTTCAGACTGGAAATAGTTTGCCTTGGGTGAGTCCGTGATGTCTCCATGCTCCACAGGAGGTGGGCGTCCACATTTTCCCCCAATATCTATAATACATACAGAATCTATTGAGCATGATTACAAATATTATAGTTTATAATATAATATGCTCATGATTACAAATATTACAGTGTACCCACACAAAGAAAATTTTAAACATACATAAGAAATTACATTGCAAAGTATACAAATTCTTATTTTTAAAAAGCAACAATGTCCTACAGCTTATTTAACTGATAGGCAAAAAACGATTACCAGTGTTGTCCCTAGTATTGTCTTTCAACTTTAGAACATATTGTGTCATTACTTTCTTAATGCCTTAACTCAGATTTGTGTTAAAATGAATAGCAATTGCTTTGGGATAAATGGCACAAGGCATTCTTAATTTTATTACCCTTTCTCCATTAACAACTGTTCAAATCTTGCACAAATAAATTGTGTAGTTGTACTGGATGTTATGCCATCCATGTTAGTATTGAAGTGATGGGACAGCTTGCAAAACAATAAAAGCAAGAACATTTAAAAAATTATAAACATTAAAATTAATAGAGTACATAATCAGTACA
>NW_015415554.1:0-1668 GCF_001527695.2 Protobothrops mucrosquamatus | reverse complement strand
AGACCCGCAAGGCTCCGGTCCCCTTTCGCCCCCCCCCAACGCTCAAGAGTTCGGCTCTCTTGCATTGCAACCACCACCTTCGCGCACACACACACACACACACACACCCGGGGGTCTCTTTGGCCCTCGCCCCCCCCCCCGCCAATTCGCCTGGTGGAAAAGTGAAGGCAAGCCCTGAAGGAGCGGAGCCAACCTTGCAAAGCCCGCGAGCGTACGCCAAGCGCCCGCGCGTGATTCCACCTCTCCCCCCAAAAAAGAAAGGAAGGAAGGAAGGAAGGAAGGAAGGAAGGAAGGAAGGAAGGAGAAGAAAGAGAAGGGAAGGAAGGAAGAAGGAAGGGGAAGGAAGGAGATAGCGGAAAGGAGAGGAAGGGAGGAAGGAAGAAAATGAAGGAAGGAGATAGCAGAAAGGAGAGGAAGGAAGGAAGGAGAAGAGAGAAGGGAAGGGAGGAAGGAAAGAAGGAAGAAAGGAGAAGGAAGAGAAGGAAGGAAGGGAAGGAGAGTGGGGAAGGAAAGGAGGAAGGAGAAGGAAGGGAAGGAGAATGGGAAAGGAAAGGAGGAAGGAAGGAGAAGAAAGAAGGAAGGAAGGAAGGAAGGAAGGAAGGAAGGAAGGAAGGAAGGAAGGAAAGGAGAAAGGAGAATGGGGAAGGAAAGGAGGGAGGAAGGAAGGAGAAGGAAGGGAAGGAAGGAAGAAAAGGAGAATGGGGAAGGAAAGGAGGAAGGAAGGAAGGAGAAGAAAGAGAAGGAAGGAAGGAAGGAGAATAGGGAAGGAAAGGAGAAGGGAAGGAAGGAAGGTAACCACCCCTTTCTTTCCTAGGGCTCTCCGCGCTGCCCCCCTTTCCAGCAGGAGACACCCAAATCTCTCGCGGAGGGCTTTTTTTTGGGGGGGGGGGTGTCTGCGGTGGGTGGGGAGGGAGGACGGTCATTTCCCTCCCGGCCACTGCGAGGACAGAGAGCGAGAGAGACCCCCGCCGGTCCGCCTCCGGAGCTGGAACGAGGCCTCTCCGGGAAAACCGGGACTGGGACCCGCTCTCCCCTTGACACACACACCCCCCACCCCCCCAGCTGCAACCTGTCGCCGGAGGGTAAACGGGAACGCTTGCAAAGAGCGCCAGGCTCAGCGCCTCTTAACTCCGCCCCTCGCTCTCTGCTGGGTCCGTCTGCCCAGGCTTCTCTGCTGCAGGAGCCCAGCCGCTGAGTTGGGTTGTTTTATTATTTTCTTTCTTTCTTTTTTTCCCCTTTTCTCGGCCGTTTCTCCGCCACTCGGGGCCAAAACTTGCGAGCCTGCTGCCTCCCTGCCTCCCTCCCTCCCTCCCTCCTTCCTTTCTTCCTCCCTTCCCTCCTTCCTTCCTCTTCTTCCTTCCTTCCTTCCCTTCTCTCCTTCCTTCCCTCCTTCCTTCCCTTCTTCCTTCTCCTTCCTTCCCTTCTTCCTTCCCTCCTTCCTTCCCTTCTCTTTCTTCTCCTTCCTTCCTTCCCGTCTTCCTTCCTTCCTTCCCTTCTTCCTTCCCTCCTTCCTTCCCTTCTTTCTTCTCCTTCCTTCCTTCCCTTCCCTTCTTTCTTCCCTCCTTCCTTCCCTTTCTTCTCCCTCCTTTCTTCCTTCCCTCCTTCCTTCTCTTCTTTTTCTCCTTCCTTCCTTCCTTCCTTCCCGTCTTCCTTCCTTCCTTCCCTTCT
>NW_015415553.1:0-1668 GCF_001527695.2 Protobothrops mucrosquamatus | reverse complement strand
CTTTTTAGTTCCATATTTATTCTCAATATAATCTATCCATCTTCTCCAAACCAATATATATCTTTCTTGTGGATAATCCTTCACATAGGCTGAAATCTTAGCCATTTCTGCTAAATTTGAAACTTTAAATGCCCAATCTTCTATAGTGGGCAAACAATCCATTTTCCAACATTGAGCTACTAATAATCTCGCAGCAGTTTCTCTCTTTAAAGAAAAAACTTTTTAAGAAATCCTGATCTTGTCTTCTGCAAGAATCCTTCTTTATATACATTTTTAACCAGATAGTTTTTATTAACCCATATCTAAACAAACATATAATGGAAGTTAAGCAAAAATATTTTTGCTGTTCTTAATTAAAAACCCACATTGGTTGTAAAAATGTTAAATTCCAATTTAAATTTTACTAAATTCTAGTATAATTTAGTACAATACACATGTCTTTAAACCCAGAGTTTTCTCGATAATTCTGTCAACACATTGTACGATCTTTCTCCAAAATGGAGTATAACGAAGAACATGACTACAACATATGACTTAAAGTGTCCTCAAATTTCTTGAAACACCAAGATGTGTTGAACTTGATTTAGTGAATATTACTCTGAACAGATTATGAAGACAATCCAAATAATCTTTCCACATGAAAGAAACCAAAATAGGAATATTAAAAGAGGAAGAAAGGAAAATGAGAAAGATGAATATTTTACCTTTATTATTACTGCTGATGTCATAGCTGCACAAAGGAATATAATTAAGATGTGCAACATCAAATTTAGTAATCTAACAAAAAAAAATGGCCAGATGTAAGGAATCTGAATCTTACAACTGCAATCGCTTCTATCAAAGCTCTGGAATTTTCAACTCTGTTGCAAAGTTTGTGTAGATGTGAATATCTATCTGTTAGAAAATTCCCTCAATAAAGTTGAAACCTGCGCTATTTCTTTTTTTTTAATTCAAGAAAATTAAAAACTTTGAAAGACTGATGTTGGCTATCTTAGTGACACAGTATAATAAACCCTAATCTGGCCAAAGGAGGAGTCTTCTTTTCAAAATGAAAGTGGACATGGAGAACAGGCCTTCCATGTAGAATCAGTGGTCTTCCAAATCCGTTGGGTTCTCAGTGGAACTGGGAAAACATTTGCTGATTATTAACAGAACTGTTGCCAAACTAAATAGCATAAACAATCTAGCTGCATAGTCCAAGGACCCAGTACAATATAAGGCAACCTCATACAAGTAGTCCTCTTTTAGCGACCACACATGGGACCAGTAATTTGGTTGTTAAATGAATGAGTTGCTAAATGAAGCCATGACTGCCTCTATGATCTTACTTCAACTGTCCTTTGCTTTAGAGACCAACAAAGTTGCTTTTTCATCATTATTATAACTGTGAACAGTTGCTGTATGAGGCAATCACTTAATCAGGACAATCTGTATAGTATATATTTATCCAGAAAGCCCATATTTCACATGCAACCAAGAATCAGCCCAGTTCATCACTGTAGGAACAGCAGCATGTTGTGACAGGATAGCCACAACTTTAGCATTCTAATTCCTGATCCCAGGTCCAGGATCATTACACGTAAATCACATATTCCTCAAGGGATACTGCAACATGTAATTTTATTGAATTTTAGTTTCCTTGTTTTGGTCATAGCAGAGGACATATTT
>NW_015415552.1:0-1668 GCF_001527695.2 Protobothrops mucrosquamatus | reverse complement strand
AACTGTGAGAGGGATCTTGGAGTCCTAGTGGACAATCATTTAAATATGAGCCAGCAGTGTGCTGCAGCTGCCAAAAAAGCCAACACAGTGCTGGGCTGCATTAACAGAGGGATAGAATCAAGATCACGTGAAGTATTAATACCACTTTACAATGCCTTGGTAAGGCCACACTTGGAATACTGCATCCAGTTTTGGTCACTATGAAGTAAAAAAGATGCTGAGACTCTAGAAAGAGTACAGAGAAGAGCAACAAAGATGATTAGGGGACTGGAGGCTAAAACATATAAGGAACGGCTGCTAGAATTGGGTATGTCTAGTTTAATGAAGAGAAGGACGAGGGGGGACATGATAGAAGTGTTCCAATATCTTAGGGGTTGCCCCAAAGAAGAGGGAGTCAAGCTATTTTCCAAAGCGCCTGAAGGCAGGGCAAGAAGCAACGGATGGAAACTGATCAAGGAGAGAAGCAACTTAGAACTAAGGAGAAACTTCCTGACAGTTAGAACAATTAACCAATGGAACAACCTGCCTCCAGAAGTGGTGAATGCTCCAACACTGGAAGTTTTTAAGAAGAGACTGGACAGCCATCTGTCCGAAATGGTGTAGGGTTCCTGCCTGAGCAGGGGGTTGGACTCGATGACCTCCAAGGTCCCTTCCAACTTTATTATTATTATTATTATTATTATTATTATTATTATTATTATTATTATTATTATTATTATTATTATTATTATTGTTGTTGTTGTTGTTGTTGTTGTTGTTGTTGTTGTTGTTGTTGCTTGTCTGGTTTATTATGATCTGGAAAATCAGGAATATCCTCACTACATATACCTTTCTTGAAGCAAGCATCTGTGTAGCTGAGTTCCTTCCTGCTTAGATAAAAAAAATGCTTTGTTGCATTCTTTGTTTTTCTAAATGTTGCCCTTGAGAAACATTTTATTCCCTCAACCCCACTGCCCTCAACGCTCAGTTGAAGGGGACAAGGAAGAAGGCCGGTAGTTGGTCTGATGCAGAACCATAAAAATGGCTCCTATTAATGTTCTGCTCCTGACTGCTTGTCTTCTTGTTGAGAATTCAGAAAAGCACAAAGGAACAAGAGGCTCCCTGAGAAGATGGTGTGAATCAGGCCAGGTTCTTTGCAGAACTTAGGAGGCTTCCTTGAGAGGTTCTTCTCTCTCTAGGTCACAGAGAACACAGGGGATGCGGATGTCAATGTTTTAATTCCAAGAGAGAGAGAGAGAGAGCCAGTTTGACCCAGCCATTAAGGCATCAGGCTACAAACCAGGAGACTGTGAGTTCCAGTTCTGCTTTAAGCATGAAAGACAGTTGGGTGACTTTGGGCCAGTCACTCTATCTCAGCCTAACATTCCTGTTGTGGGGGAAAATAGGAGGAGGCAGACATTTTAAGTACTACAAGTTAAAAGAAAAGCGAACACCAGGATAAAATAACCAGATTGTTTAATTTAATTTAATAATTTAATTTAATTTAATAATTTAATTTATATACCGCCCTTCTCCCGTAGGACTCAGGGCGGTGCACAGCATATTAAAACAGATACAAACAAAATACATCAAAAAACAAAAAACCCCCATAAAACCAAATTAAAAGCCAAATATTGGAAGCTGTGTGTCAATTAAAATTTTCTTAAAATCATCCCTACCTAAAATCCT
>NW_015415551.1:0-1668 GCF_001527695.2 Protobothrops mucrosquamatus | reverse complement strand
GGGTCATCACGTCAAGGGCATCGTTGGGGTGGCCTGGGGTGGAGATGTACAGCTGAGTATCATCAGCATACTGATGGAACTCCACCCCAAAGCCTCGAATGATCTCTCCCAGCGGCTTCACATAAATATTGAACAGTAGGGGCGAGAGGACCGACCCCTGAGGCACCCCACAAGTTAGGGGCCTAGGAGTCGACCTCTGGACATGTCCCAAGAATGACAACAACCAAAGATTGAGGGAGCTAATTACATCCAGAGATGGTGGTGATGTAAAAGAGTTGTTATGGAAGAAAAATATCAGGTTCTCAAGAAGAAAAATATCAGGTTCTCAAGAACGTCTCCAGGGAACTGTGCTCCAAGACTCTGAATCTCACTATGTCTTTGAAGATAGTAAGGAAAAAAAAATAAGGAATGAAAATGCCTTTGTCAAGTAGTTCAAAGGTGAACCCAAATCTCTATCTATAAAAATACCTTTCCTGAGATAGCACTATTGAGAAATGAGGATGGTATTTGTAATTAATTGTGAGATGATCACAGTCCCTTCCAGCTCTATTCTATTCTATTCTATTCTATTCTATTCTATTCTATTCTATTCTATTCTATTCTATTCTATTCTATTCTATTCTATTCATCCTTTGGTCCTCGTGGCCTCATATAAAAAGTACTAATCCTGCTTTAGCCCATCAGGACAAAGAGGACTTATAAACCATCATCTGCTGGGACTTCCATATCAAAGAACTGTCAGCTGGGCATCTATTTCAGCATAATCCTATTTCACTTGTACATTAAGCTTTTCCAAACTTTTGCCTTAGTAATTCTTCCATATCACTTCAAGTACGCCTATCAGCTTCCTTTGTCTGATATCTTCTTGTTCAGATGTTTCACATTTCCCCCCCCAGAAATATCTCCCTTTATCCAGTCAAGCAAAGATTATTACTTGTTGATTACAGTTCACTGGAAAGAAAGATGAACTGGAGGAATATAGTCAAGGTCATTTTCAAAGGAAGGCTTAGACACCCTATGCCAGTGGTTCTCAACCTGTGGGTCGGGACCCCATTTGGGGTCGATCGACCATTTCATGGAGGTCGCCAAGCAAGGCTGTCCGCCATTTTTTTTGTCCATTTTTTTTGTCCGCCATTTTTTCCCCCTTTTCCGGCGGGTGCCTTACCTCCCTTGGGCTGGGCCAGCTGGTGGTTGGCCTGCTCCATCTCTGCCGCTTGCCAGCTACGCCTCGGCCGGCACAGGGGGCGGAACCACGCATGCGCGGCGCTCCCGGGCAGGGAAAGTCCTCGACTTACGACCGGTTGGGTAGTCCTCGACTTACGACCGGTTTAGTCCTTGACTTACGACCGGTGTAGTCCTCGACTTACGACCGGTTGGGGTCGCGGCATAAAAAGGTTGAGAACCACTGCCCTATGCTGTTCGTCCCTCTTTTTTTCCCCTTTAAGTTCTGGAAAAAATACCCACGCAAACCACACATTCATTCTCTCTAATCCCAGAAAACTTTCCTGTCATCCATGCAGCTGGCTCGACTTTTTTTCAACTCCATTATCTGGCGTTCTTTTTTTAATAAGCTTTATTGGTTTTTAAAACATAAATCACATAATAGTTGGTTAACAGTGTGTTTGCTTGGTTTACATTTGTAAAGAAAAATCGTTAACAATTGATTTC
>NW_015415550.1:0-1668 GCF_001527695.2 Protobothrops mucrosquamatus | reverse complement strand
TGCTTCTTGTCCTGCCTCCAGGCGCTTTGGAAAATAGCTTGACTCCCTCTTCTTTATGGCAACCCCTGAGATATTGGAACACTGCTATCATGTCCCCCCTCGTCCTTCTCTTCATTAAACTAGACATACCCAATTCCAGCAGCCGTTCCTTATATGCTTTAGCCTCCAGTCCCCTAATCATCTTTGTTGCTCTTCTCTGAAGTTTTTGGACTTCAGGAAACACCAAGTTGATTAATGTAGAAGCCTGATATTGAACTATCTGATTCTTTGGTCAGATCCATATGGATTTTGTAAACAAAGCCAGAGTGGTAAAAATCTTACTAATAATCTTTTAATTTTCTGAACAATTCTTATTGATCCTTCATAATAGCGGTAAAGTTTTCTCTTGAGGAAATAATTTCTAATGTCAATACAACATCATTTAAGTGGCAGCAATGGTTTATGTGTTCATAAATGTGTGCTGGAGGGGAGGAGGGGAAAGCAAGGGGGCAGATGATGAAATGAATACCATTATATAAATTATGTACAGGATGGAACTGGCATCAAAATGCTTACTTTGTCATTCTGGCATATGAATGCAATGATTTTAGCAGGGAAGGCCAAAGAGTCATCAAACAACATGAAGGTAACATTTTTTAAAAGAGAACATAGAACATTTTGTCATATGTGCACATAGGGTTATTTATTTACTTATTTAGTTAATTATGTAACTGCTGAGAATCAAGGAACCTTCCCAAACACTGATTTGCAACTCCATCTAGTAAAAACTTCCTCTCAATCCTAGACTCAACATGTTCCTTACCCATAGAACTTCTAACCTGGATTTAGTTTTAACTTGGTCTTCTCTATCTAACTAATTATAAAGAACAGATAATCTTGATGCGTCCATTTCTAAAGTGCTAAATAACCTCTCCCGTTGATTTTATATAGATGAAGAAGACAAGAGTTTGTATACCACAATAGGTCAATGGGTCCAAGTCTCAACTTTTCCCAAATGTTCCCTAGTGAAGTTCATTAGAATTAAGAAGCTGCATCTAGTTTTATCTTCTGGGTGAAGGGACAGCTTTTTCGGTAAAGTTTTCTTTAAGCATGCAGGACACCTCCAGGGCACAAGAAGGCATTAATCACCTCACTTTACTATGGGACCAATCCTTATTGGACCTGCTACTGCTCTCATAAAAACTTAAGGTTTTGATTTGAGTACATCATAAATTTTACTGCAAAATTGTATTACAGATGAAGGATCACCTTCAGCAAAAGCTAAATATCTGGTATGCAGACCTGCACCCACAACCTGAGCTTCTTTTTCCTATTCTTTTTTTAACAGACTCTTGTGGTCCATTTCTCACACTGGCTTAGCTGCACCTGATTATTATTTAACAAACAATCATATCCAATTACAAGTGTTTCATTTCCTCTTTGCCTGTTTCAACCCCCACAATCCTAGTCTGATAAGATTTGGGTTTAATGAGCTAGGATCAAGCAAGCAACTGGTGGTTGTCATCTGTCCACATTCATAGCTATGTCCTTGAGATCTACAAGAAAAGAAAATAACCCATATAAACCTGACAAGCAGTTGCTATGGTTACTTTCCTATGCCTTGCCCCATTATTAATCAAAATCAAGGCAAATGTGATTGAGATTGTCTGCAAAGTACAATGAAAATTG
>NW_015415549.1:0-1668 GCF_001527695.2 Protobothrops mucrosquamatus | reverse complement strand
ACCTAGGGTGAGTTTTAAATAGGGACAATTTTTAACGATTTTAAAGAGCCACAGCTACCAATATTTGGGTTTTAATTGGTTTTTAGTAGGGGAAATTTTTTGTATGATGTTTTAATACGCTGTGAGCCGCCCTGAGTCCCATGGGGAGAAGGGCGGCATATAAATCCTGTTAAATAAAATAAATAAATAAATAAAATATCTATCCACTGGAATGCCATCTAACATGGAACAGATCAGATGTACCCATCTCTCACATGCACATTCTGGTCTGGAAAATTGCTATATTATTATGATTTTTTTTAAAAAAGCTTGAGTAATATTTTGTCCTCAGCCTTATGAGACATTAGGCCGAGTACTAGCTCTTTTTATACAATCAGAAACTAGATCAGCTGAACACATAAGGGAGAACTAGACATCTGCAGTCCTTTACCAACCTTGTGAGTTGGTGGGCACTTGCAACATTTTGCAAAAAGGACATAACAAATTACAAAGCATCAGTTTTCCACAGCATACTTACCTTACATTTCCTCTCCTTCAAGACATTTCCTACTTTCCTGCTTACCTGTGTTGGCACACTTCCAAATTAAGCATTGACCTGCAGATATTGAACAAGGAATGGGTATGTGCAGCCTATAACCGTATATGTTTTTGGAGCTATGCTGAGCGGTGGAACTTTCCTTTGAAGATTACTGGCATCTTTTTGTTGTTGTTCAATGAATGTAAAGAATAAATGAGAAATTTTTCATCAACAGAAGTGTATCAGGTATATTGGAATAATAGGGAACCATGTTGTGATTCCAGAAGAACAAGAAATCAGGAATAGGAGGAACAGGTACAATAAGGATATTATGTGGAAAGATATTTAGCCCCGCAATAGAGCAAATGATTGCCTACCAAAGTATTGATTTTAGCTATTGATATTTACACTTTAAAAAATAGTGAAGTTGCAAGTTGTTTTTAATCAGAGTATGTAATCAAGCCTGGGATTCCTGGATAAATAATAAGAATCGGTGTAAAGTAGCACTTAATTTTCTTCTATACATTCAGGATTTTCAGGCAAATTGCTAAGGTTTATTTTGTTTTTATGATTTTCTAAACAGACACAGATTCACATCCATTCTATATTTTCCAGCATGGTGGACTCTTCCAAAACATAACACTGGAATGGCATTCAAGTCAATTACAGCACAATGTAAAAAATTGAATGTATTTTAAGAAATGTTATTTATTCATGAGTCAACTATTCATTTCACAGCCTGCTTTTTATTATTATTCTGAATGTTCTTTGACGCATATCTCTTAAAGATCTGTCAAAAGTTTGTTTATGATGTTCTTATTAAAGTTGGTTCTCCACCCACCCCAGATTTCTTTTATATCTCAACTTTTCTAGTTTTTATTCTTGCAACATAACAGAATATCGAAAATGAATTATTTAAAAAGGTTTAGTACTCTGTCTTTCTGTCTCTCCTTATGCAGGATAATTATCCAAAACTAGAACAGAATTGGAGCAGATTTAGTGTGGTGGGAGTATCCAGGAAATGAAAGATAAAGCTAAAATAAAATAGGCCAGATATATCAGATATTTACATTAAAAAAATTGTCACAACTCACACTATGGAAGAAACACCTAGGCAACAGCTCAACATCGTTTTGATTCCTCCATCCTAA
>NW_015415548.1:0-1668 GCF_001527695.2 Protobothrops mucrosquamatus | reverse complement strand
CATGATACCGTGGTCCACAGTATCAAAAGCCGCTGAGAGGTCCAAAAGAACTAGGACAGAGGAATGGCCCCTGTCCCGGGCCCTCCAGAGATCATTTACCAGTGTGACCAATGCCGTTTCCGTGCTGTATCCCAGCCTGAAGCCCGACTGGAGCGGGTCTAGATAGACTGTTTCCTCCAGGTGCCGGGGGAATTGCTGCACAACCACACTCTCAACAACCTTCGCCACAAAGCGAAGGTTGGAGACCGGGCAATAGCTAATACATCTGGGTCCAGGGAAGGCTTCTTAAGAAGGGGCCTCACCACCGCCTCCTTCAAGGCTATGGGGAAGACCCCCTCCCGTAAAGAAGCGTTTATAATTCCCTGGAGCCAGGCTCGTGTACCCTCCCGGGCAGCCAGTACCAGCCAGGAGGGGCACGGATCCAGTAAACATGTGGTTGCATTCAGCCTCCCCAGGATCCTGTCCATGTCCTCGGGGGCCACAGAGTCAAACTCCTCCCATATAACAGTCTCAAGACCTGCTCCCGTCTCCTTCCCCAGGGCCACCCAGTCAGAGTCAAGGCCTTCTCGGATCCAAGCGACTTTGTCATACAGATATTGAGCAAAGTCCTCGGCCCTCCCCTCCAGGGGATCCTCCCCCCCCAACTGAAGGAGAGAGCGGGTCACCCTGAAGAGGGTGGCCGGCCGATTATCTGATGACGCAATGAGGGTGGAGTAGTAATTAGACCTAGCCACCCTCATCGCCACTAGGTAGGATCTAACCTGCATCCTTGCCTGTGCTCGATCGGATTCGGTTCGGCTAACCCTCCAACTGCTCTCTAGGCATCTTTTCCGGTGCTTCATCTCTCTCAGCTCCTCGGTAAACCAGGGAGCCAGTTGAGATCTGCGCCGGGTCAGAGGCCGCAAAGGCACGACTCGGTCCAGTGCTGCGGCAGCGGCCACTTCCCAGGCCGCCGCCAGATTTTCAGCCAAATCATGAACTAGATCCTCAGGATATGGCCCAAGCTCCGTCAGGAACCTCTCTGGGTCCATCAGGCGCCTGGGGCGGAACCATCTATGTGGTTCCGACTCCCTGCGGTGGGGGGGGAGTGGTCCGGAAGTCCATCTTAAGGAGTGAATGATCTGACCATGACAGGGGCTCTATAACTACCTCCCCCATTTCCAGATCGTTCTGCCACTGGCCAGAGACAAAAATTAGATCCAGTGTGTGTCCTCCCGTGTGAGTGGGGGCGTAAACTAATTGGGTCAAGCCCAAGGCCGTCATGGAAGCCAAGAACTCCCGAGCTGCCGCCAACGTTTCGCCCGCCGATGGCAGATTGAAATCCCCCATGACTATAAGTCTGGGGGTCTCAACTGCCACCCCGGCTATTACGTCAGCCAACTCAGGCAGGGCCGTTGATACATAGCAGGGAGCCAGGTATATAATCAACAGGCCCACTTGTACCCCTTTCCCCCACTTAACAAGGAGGGACTCCCCACCGTCTATCTGATGCACAGTGGTCTCCCTCGGACATAGGCTCTCCCTTATAATGACCGCTACCCCACCGCCCCTACCCCGGGTCCTTGGCTGATGGAATACCTGGAAACCCGGCGGGCAAATGTCAACGAGGGGCACTCCCCCTTCCGTGCCCAGCCAGGTCTCGGTGATACCTGCCAGGTCCGCACCCCC
>NW_015415547.1:0-1668 GCF_001527695.2 Protobothrops mucrosquamatus | reverse complement strand
CTCTGTTATTTGTTCCCTCTATATATCTCTAGCCCATAGAACTAAATCAGAATATACTTCTTTACTTGGGCCAAGAATTGCATTTTGTCTTTCAGAGGATTCAGAAAAAGAGATTCATGTAACCCTAGTAATTAAAAGTAATAATTCAGGACACCTAAAACAGGACTTGTGCAATACATAAATTGATTCTTAGCATAGCCATCACACAATGCAAGCTGAACTGTTAGTTACATTCAGTAATGAAGGCCATGGATTTAGTCTGCAACATAATACACCCTTATCATAATTAGAAAACATATAAAGAATGGTTGCTGGAATTGGGTTTGTCTAGTTTAATGAAAATAACAAGGGATGACATGATAGCAGTGTTCCAATATCTCAGGGCTTGCCACAAAGAAGAGGGAGTCAAGCTATTCTCCAAAGCACCTGAAGGCAGGACAAGAAGCAAAGGATGGAAACTAATCAAGGAGAGAAGCAACCTAGAACTAAGGAGAAACTTCCTGACAGTTAGAACAATTAACCAGTGGAACAACCTGCCTCCAGAAGTGGTGAATGCTCCAACACTGGAAGTTTTTAAGAAGAGACTGGACAGCCATTTGTCTGAAATGGTATAGGGTTTCCTGCCAATTCAAAGATTATTGGAAAGAAAATAGATGGTGGCCTGCTCTGTAAAAAGCATGCCTTCTAAATAGCTAAATATAGATATAGCCTACAAAGTATTCGCCAAGCTAAATAATGGCCTGGTATACAGAATTGCTTTTTCCCAATTTAGCTTAACGGTTATTTTTAGACTGATTTATATCCCCAAAGTGACAATATAATGAGGAAAAACTTTAAAATCATCAGAGATAGTCAAGTTGTTTGTCCCATAATATATTCCAAACTAAGTAATCTAAGTATTTGTCCATTTCTCTACTTTCTCCTTTTCATTCCCAAGTGTTTAACCACTTTTCATTATCTATAAAGGCCCTGCAAAATATGCAATCTGCCAAGCTCAGCAGTCTGATAACCATGCAAAGCAATCCCTCCAGGGTTATAATAATAATAATAATAATAATAATAATAATAATAATAATAATAATAATAATAATAATAATAATAATAATAGTAGTAGTAGTAGTAGTAGTAGTAGTAGTAGTAGTAGTAGTAGTAAAGTTGGAAGGGACCTTGGAGGTCATCTAGTCCAACCCCCTGCTCAGGCAGAAAACCCTATACCATTTCGGATAAATGGCTGTCCAGTCTCTTCTTAAAAACCTCCAGTGTTGGAGTATTCACCGCTTCTGGAGGCAGGTTGGTCCACTGGTTAATTGTTCTAACTGTCAGGAAGTTTCTCCTTAGTTCTAGGTTGCTTCTCTCTTTGATTAGTTTCCATCCGTTGCTTCTTGTCCTGCCTTCAGGTGCTCTGGAAAATAGCTTGACTCCCTCTTCTTTGTGGTGACCCCTGAGATATTGGAACACTGCTATCATGCCCCCCCTCGTCCTTCTCTTCGTTAAACTAGACATACCCAATTCCAGCAGCCGTTCCTTATATGTTTTAGCCTCCAGTCCCCTAATCATCTTTGTTGCTCTTCTCTGTACTCTTTCTAGAGTCTCAACATCTTTTTTACATCGCGGTGACCAAAACTGGATGCAGTATTCCAAGTGTGGCCTTACCAAGGCATTGTAAAG
>NW_015415546.1:0-1668 GCF_001527695.2 Protobothrops mucrosquamatus | reverse complement strand
TTTTTTTTTTTAGAAAAAGTCTTGCATTGATGTCTGCTTCCTAGACCCTTTAGTGAAGATTGAACTCTATAAACCAGGCGTGTCCAACTTCGGCCCCTGAAACCCTTGTGGACTTCAACTCCCAGAATTCCCCAGCCAGCCTAGCTAGGGAAGGGGAACTCCTGGGATGTGCCTGCCGGACACGAAAAGGATCTCCCCCCCCCCCCCGGTCCAGTCCTTCCCTTCCCATCTCTGGGAGAACTTCTGCTGTGTTTCCTCAAGGAGGGTGTTTATTGTTTTATTTTCGGAATGAGCTCCTGGAGACCGTCAACCGGAGGAGAAAAAAAAAAAGAGAGCCTCTAAGTCTTTAGAGGAGGGGGAAAAAAATAAATAAACTCCAGACGGTGGAACCCTGACCTTAAAACCTCAACCAGGAGTAGCATCACTTTGGCCATTTGAGGGCAGAGTCGCCTTAGATTTCAAAGTCCCAGCCCTCCAGTCTCTGGTGCTGTCAGTCTTAAACATCTCCTGATTGTAGATAGAGAGGGAATTAGGATGGGAAGCGTCTGCACCACCAGGGCCCAACGTTGGCCACTTTAAGACAGGTGGACTGCAAATCCCAGAATTCCCCAGCCAGCACAGCTGGCTGGGGAATTCTGGGATTCGCAGTCCACCTGTCTTAAAGTGGCCAACGTTGACATCTCTGGTCCACAGTATTCTAAGGCTGGATTAAACCTGCCTAAGCAGATCCCGTTCATTTCAAAAATTTTCTCATTTGTTTCCTAATTTACCAATGGAACCACCTGCCTCCAGAAGTGGTGAATGCTCCAACATTGGAAGTTTTAAAGAAGAGACTGGACAGCTGTTTGTCCGAAATGGTGTAGGGTTCCTGCCTGAGCAGGGGGTTGGACTAGATGACCGCCAAGATCCCTTCCAACTTTATTATTATTATTATTATTATTATTATTATTATTATTATTATTATTATTATTATTATTATTATTATTATTATTATTATTATTATTATTATTATTATTATTATTATTATTATTATTATATTATTATTATTATTATTATTACTATTATTATTATTATCATCATCATCATCATCATCATCATTCTCCCCCCCCTTAAAAACAAAAAAGCCAGCCACCAACGTTAACACGTATGAAGAACGGTTGCAGGAATTGAGTAGGTCTAGTTTAATGAAAAGAAGGACAGGGGGTGACATGATAGCAGCCTTCCAGTATTTGAGGGGCTGCCACAAAGAAGTGGGGGGGTCAACTTATTCTCCAAGAGCCCCTGAAGGCAGGACAAGGAGCAGAGGATGGAAACTCATCAAGGAGAGAAGCGAACTAGAAATAAGGAGAAGCTTCCGAACAGCGAGGACAATTAACCAGCGGAACAGCTTGCCACCGGAAGTGGTGGGTTTTTAAGAAGCGATCGGACAGCCATTGGTCTGAAATGGTGGAGGGTCTGTTGCTTGAGCGTGGGGTTTGGACTAGAAGACCTCCAAGGTCCCTTCTTGTTCTGTTGTTCTGTTAGTCCCAGCAACACAGGACAAGAAGCAACGGATGGAAACTAACCAAGGAGAGAAGCAACCTAGAACTCAGGAGAAACTTCCTGACAGGTAGAACAATTAACCAGTGGAACAACCTGCCTCCAGAAGCTGTGGGTGCTCCATCACTG